>NC_045158.1:13712794-14012794 GCF_900700415.2 Clupea harengus | reverse complement strand
AGGCTCCACTCCAACGGACATCAAGCCTTTGGCTGCCGAGGAGTGGTAAAGCATGATATTACAAACAAGTCAAGACTACAGAATCTCTTGATAAAACAGTTTTTTTTTGTCATTATCAGCAGGGGAGATTTTTAATGTAAGTGACTTCAGCGTGTTTGTCCTTTAATTGCATTATTGCAGCATGAACGCACACTTAATGGCTCCATCAAAGTAATGGCATACAGCTTTCTTATTAGACACATCTGGGACATACACTCCAATGCTGCCAAAGAAAATAGTTTTCTCGTGTAAGTGTTTCTCTGAACTTCTACCCATTTCTTGAAGTTAGAGAACTTTTTTGTATTCACAAATACTACTTAACAACACATAGCCTTTCGTACACCAGAGCATGTATTACAAAAAAATAACTGAACAATGATGAATTAAATGTTGTCTATCATCTAAAGTTGTTGTCTCCAGTATTTGCCACTTGACTGACTGTTGGAGTATTGAATTCCGTGCATTCATCATTCTGGACTGGTGCGATCTCGAGGAAGCCCCAACAATGTCAGCTTTGGCCATCCGTAACTGACATTGAGTGCATTGTTTTCGCTGGAGCTTCACTGCTTTGGCCTAAAGGTACATTCCTGAGATCAGTACGCTGTTTGAAACAGAGACCCCCCCCCCCCCTTCCTTTGTGCCACCTGAACCCCTATCATAAGTGTCTGCAGCAAACAGCCTTTTTGTGTTCAGTGCGAACTTGCACAATATCAGTTTCCACTTGTGCAGGCTACAATTTTGACGTGCACAGGCACAATTCATATTGACAGTCAGTAATGACTAACTTTGGTGCTGTCTCAGACTGTTGCTTTCTATTGTACTGAAATAAAGGGCCCTTTGCCAGAAGGGGTCATTTTCAAAAGTAAAATTCGTTCTTGCCTAACAAATGGATCAAGCAAATGGCAGAAATGGCACTGGACTGTGGATGTCTTTACCAGTTGTTGAATATGACTCCTCAGCAAGTAAGTGTATGGGAAAATGGCTTCTAAGATGGCCAATACTACAGCAATGACTGCACATTATTTTATCCTTAATGAAAGACAGTATTTACTCCTCCTAAGTTCTGACTAATTTTCCCTTTTTCTATGATGACTGTCCACCAGAAGGTCTCTAATGACTGTCTAGTATTGAATGTGCTTATTGTCACTTGGAGTTTGTATCCAAGCAGGATGGCCTAAAAAAGAAAATGAACTGCTTTATGTTAAGTTTTGTTGTTTATTGTTAAGTTTGACATTTCAATTCTGCTTAACTAAAAAAAAAACACATCACTGCAATAATATTTTAATTATCTGTGTCAATAAGCTTGTATATGTGTTAGACCTACCTACAGTACCTACATGAATTAGGGTTACATTATCAACAATGATACAACAGTCGTAGATTGTTGTTTGAGGACTTGACTTTTACCCACTGTGCAGCCTAAGTGCCTGTTTCTGTCATTTAATTCAATTATTATTGATGTATAACCCAGTTATCCCATTGTAAAGTCCAACCTATGAAAAGGAGTAGGTACACTTGAAAAGGTACAGCCTTTAACTTTAATACTTAAGTCTTACTCAGCATCACGAAGGCAATACAGCCACTGATATTTTCTTTCTCAAAGTTTTACCGCTCTCCCCCCTCACTTTGTAGGGGCCCGCCCCACCTCCATATTCCCGCCCAATGACCAACGTAGAGATTTACAACAACACATGGTGCAACCAATAGGAACCCGTAAAATTTCGGCAAGAGGGTAGAGTGGATAAAGACAAATGAGAGAGTGAAAAAGGGGCCAGTATGCGAACCAGAGCGTTGCTATTTTTCTACACTATTTGTTTGCCTCTCATCCATACTTAATGACGGATAATTAGCGTATACCCGCGAACGTAAGGTTGGTTCTTTATAATCAAAGAGAGAGCATCGGGATTTGTTAGTAAGCGTGACTTACATCAGAGTGTGCACGGTCCCGTACTTGTGGAGGACTGAGGAGGACAGCACTTGGGCTGTTTGCCTAGAAGCGCTGACTGCCGAGCCAGGACTATTGAAGACCATGAGACGCCTTTCTAACCGAGGCCACATTACCGTGGTTTGGTGAAGTAAAGATTCTGTTTTATTTTTCTCTCTTGGCACTTCTTTTTCGTGTTTGACTCATTGTGGACCATTACCGGAATTTAAAAACACGTTCTAGAAGCGCAACGGAGGACTTTCTGTCTGAGTTCACCAGCAGAAAAAAAAATCGACAAATTCAATAACTACAGCAAAACTATGTATCAAGGGAGGCTTTGATTGAAATGGAGACAATGGATATATAACACACGCATGTGTCATACGGGCTCAACGGTTAGCGCAACTCTGCAGCCGTCGCAATGGCAACTTTTGCCGGTTTAGCACAGAGCGCCTACAAACATCTATGGCCCTTCGGCTGCATAGTTATGTTTTTCAGCTATTTATGTATAGCCTCCCCTGCTCACGGCCGCCGATTAATATGCTGGCAAGCTATTTTGAACTGTCAAAATGAAGCAGACTGTTTGTATGCGTATGAACAGTATATATACGCATGTGAACCTATATTGACCGGGCAGAGGAGGAAGTGTCCAAGTCACTGCATCTCCTCCTTAGTGCAACTCAATCTTACCAGAAACGGGCCAGCCCTGGAGGACTGTAGCTGTGACACAGATGAAAGATGCAAGAAGACCAAACGCGCTATCGAGCCTTGCCTGCCTAAAACCAGCAACATGGGGTGCACAGAAGCACGGCGCCAATGCGAGAGAGACACCCAATGCCGAAGCGCCATGGGTGATTATTTAATCCACTGTGGTAAACTTTTCAGTGGAGCAATCTGTACGAACGCTTGTCGAAATGTGATTGCTCAAATGCGAAAGATACCCAAGGCTCAAAGCTTGGATACCTGCGTGTGCGATGGAACCGAAAGGACTATATGTGAGTTCATTAAAGTTAATATGAAAAACCTTTGCTTCGACTCACCACCTTTGGATGACGAGGGTGGTAGTGGAGACCACGACGACGACGACGAAGATGTTATTGACGAAGACCTCATCAGGATTCCTGAAGTAGACACTGGTTGCTCACTGAGTGCGCAGAGTGTTTTGACTCTGGTGGCATCCATCTTGGTTCTTCTGCCGTTTCTCTGATGCACAAGTGAATTACTTGCTCAGACTGTTGTTGTCTGGAGGGGATGTGTCTTGTCTTCAAATATACAACTGTCTAATGCGTTCGGTTCCAAAGAGTAGACTGCGTAGTCAGCTTTCTAAGACTGGTTGCTCAAATATAAGTTTATGCGGTGGGGTTAACTTCCAACACGCTGTGATTGTCTATGCAAGTGTAACTGTTTTGGCCCAGGGAAAACATGCCTTGTCAGTATGTCACAGTATTTATTTGAACGCAAATGGTCTGATATCACAATAACGACGTGGCTACCAAATACTTAAGCTTGGTCTAACACTACTGCCTTAAAGTATACTAGAGGTTTGTGTCATCTACGTGTTTGTGTCCTAAGAGAAAGCGTGTAGCTTGCATTTGTCACATTGAACACAAATGTTGCCTTGGACAAGTGTGTGCAGAAATTATTTTATTTTGATTGGCTACATAGAGATTTATCAATGCAAGTTTTAATCATAAGGCTGTGCACTGCCAATATGGGACTAGTGTTTTAAAAAGAATATGTATTTTTATATAAAGTTGGCGTTGATTTTTAAGTGGCCAAGTGGCATCTCTTTAGTCTATTAAATGCTGGAATGAATTACAGATAGATTAAAAAATCCATTTAAGGTACAATAAAGTCATCTATAAATATATGTTGTAAAAAGAAATCACTGCACACATAGTGTACCAAACAGTGAAAGAAAAAAGAAAAAAAGTATTCCGGTTGTAAAGGGAAAGTAGGTATTGGTGTATTATTTTCCTTAAAAATACTGTACAGTGTATTATATAGATTTTCAGAGAATCTTTTAATTATGTTATCAAAGATGAATTATTCACTGTGTAGAAATGTCTAAATCCACTGTATGACTGCCTCAATGATGTACTTTTATAGAAGGCATAAAAGAGAAATGACAGAAATCTATCCTTGTGTGTGCAGTTCTGTGTTGTAAGGAAAGTCTGTGAAGTGAAAGGGTGTGGATCAGTTATCTTGGCTAATCTAGCTTCAAAAGACACTAGCCTCAATAGTAAGGAGTTTAGATAAATAATGGGCCTCGTAAGCAGCTTTAAGTGCTGATACACTTGACTTTGTAAATAGAAGTGTTTGCCGAAGGAATAAACTTTGACATTTGGGTATTTTTAGAACATTAGACACAAAAGGGAGTGCTTTTCCCTGGGGTGTTCACATGCTGACTGGGCCAAGACAGACAGAAGTTTATTTATTTTTCAATCACTGTGTTTACTTAAAAGCCTTACTTAGCACCATCACCACAAATAGCTGCCACTACAGCCCTGCTATCCCGAAAAGGCAGTCGGTAGCATGCAGAAAGTGAAGATTGATTATGTTGCGTCAGAACACATTCTTTACTTGCCCTCAGTATTCAGTCACTCACGCTTGTTGATACATTCAGCATATTAAACCATGTACAGGGGAGGTGCTGCTCTTTCACTGAAGGGTCCATTTAAAAAAAAGAACCTCTCCCTTCATTGCAGTGATTTTCTCTGACATCATTTTTCCAGCGCAGGTAAATTATGGTAAAGATATTGCTGGGACGATTGGCTCCTAGCTGGACGGCTGAACTAATAATTAACTACCACCATAAAGTTGGCCTTGATTTAACTAGCTGTTGTCAAACGCATCTGTCTGAGATAAATCAACTCCCCCTTCCCACGAGACAGGGGTCCCCCCTCAAATAGTCAACAGTTTGAGGAGAGTAGGGTTCATTGTTATTTAAACATGTGAGAAACAAGGCTGGCCACAGAGCTCCATGCTGGTTTGAGTTCACTCTACATGTGCCGTGAGGGAGAAGAGATGTGTACACATGAGCCTGAGTACAATGCCACGTCCCCACTGTCCAACTCTAAAGCAGTGCAGCAACACAACAGAGTGTTGTATAGCTTATGGGAAAAACGTGCTAATGCTAATGTATCATGAAATATTGTCAGTATGGCACTAATACCGTAGTGTTTACCATGCAGCTTCACTGAGGTTAATATGAGATGTACTCATAATGTGTCATAATGATGATTGGTGGGGAAACATTTCCCTTCGAGGAGATCCATGATAAGGATTGTGGGCTGAGAGTTCTCTGATGTGTGGTGTGTTTAATTGCTTTAGCCTCCTTATTTGTGTGCTAGCCGTTTCATTGCGTTGCTTTGCACCATGTTGTCTTTTTTTAATTTTTTTACTTGTGAAACTCAGGCCTCACTCTCCCACTCTTAATCGGATGGGGACTTCAAAATCGGGTAGTTGCTGCAAAATGTTTTATTAGAGCCGGGGACAAGGGCCCTCCAGCTGAATGATTCGAGGAGAAGTCGAGTGGCACTTTTGTCATGGTAATGTTAAGCACATAATGGTTCAGCCGCACAATGCACAGCCACTTCATTCTTTCAGGCTCGCTGACACCTCTTCAGTGCGAAGCCGCAGGGAAGCATGTGGGAACGATCTGCTGGCCCCTGGTCCACACACCCCTCCATGTGGGCCCTTGTCTGCCGTGGAGTCTCTGGGCATACTCCTATAGGAGGGAAACCATTCTTTCTCTCTCTCGCTCTCCCTTTATTCCCTCTGCTCCTTAAGAAAAGTGTGTTGTGTGAAATTTTATGGGAAAAAAGACTGAATGGAGAACCAAGCAGAAAGAAAATGACACCAAAATATGAATTCCAATATAATCAAAAATAATGAATTTTCAACGCAGTCAACTTGGAGGAGAGGGGGGTGTCCAGAAAATTAAGTGTACCAGAACAGATAGGATTTACACAACTGTAAACTAATTTTGTTTTTGTATGATGAATCTCTTAGGTCCTGCGTATGTGATAAACAACACAGGAACAACTTCCGGTATGTTCTAAAGTGGTTGCCATAGTGCAAAGATTCATGACTTAACAAGGATCCTGTGATGAACAAGTCACATCCATAACACCCCTTCCCTCATGAAAGGAAAAGAAAGACAGAAAGAAAGAAAAATAATAAAAGGAAGGAGAAAAAACAGCCAGATTCTCCCTCCCTCTCAGCTGTAGCAGGGGGTCACTTCATCATTGCATAGTAGAGTGAACATGGTTTACAAAACGGTTGAGCCTGTTTGTGTTCCAGGTCTTTGAATGTGAAAGGTATCTTTGCCATCAATTCTGCCTGAGCTCCTCTGTTTCGGCGTCAGATTGTAGCCCCTCTTGCGCTGCACAATATGAACATATGGTCTGTCTTAGCAGCTCACTTTTACTCAACACCAATTGCACAATTCAACAATTCAATACAATTCTCATGGCTGGATCTGCGCTTCAAGAGTAGCAATTTCAAAAATGGATCTGGCACTTTGTTAATGGCTTGCTCATCATTAGGCCTGTAACATCCAGCTCCAGTGTGTTTCAGGGATGAAAACGTGCAGTGGGCTCCAGGGCCTGATGACAGGCCAATTACAGAGATTACTTAGGCCAGCAGCTTACCTAAACAAAGAAAGGCAACATTATCCAACTTGCAGAATGTCCAGCATGGACCTAAAGCACAAAGCTATATACAGCAAAACACATCAACCAAAAGATCCACTGTTGGTTAAAAAAAGTGTGACCCAACTTTAATAGATGTATGACTGCTATATTATTCTTTTGAATAATGAGAAATTGCAGTTTTTAAGGTCCCCTAACTTGACTTTCCTCTATGAAATGTTTTCAATTAACTTCTGGCACGGCCCGGGGAGTAGTGAACCATTTTCCCAAGCTGAAATATGGAAAATCTACACAGAACCTCTCAGCATGGGCCAGATTTTCATTATAATGCCACATCATAATTCCAAAACTCCTGCCTACTCCCTCAATAGACGCTATTGATAAGCAGCTCTAGGTTAGTTTAGGGGCCCTATAGTTTTTTTTGTCTGACTCACACAATGAGGTGAGATTGCTGCCTTACTTTCGCGGCATATGTTTTTTGGCCTCCGTTCATTGACTCATTACTCGGTAACTGATGGAGAAACGGCTGGACAGTTGGTATGGCTGAAACTTAGGAGTGCGCACTGAGATGGAAAGTTCATTTGAGGGGATTTAGGAATAATCCTTTAAAGTTAACATTGGGAATTTGACAGAATGAGGTTTGGCAGAGAGGGGCCCTCAGTGGTTCCCGGGTCCTAGTCTTTTTCTTTATGTGTATGTACACGTCTCTTGTGTTCATTAGCACAAACATCTAAGAGTTGTTTGATTTTTTATGTTTTTTTATGCTCTACTCCTAAGGAAACTGTGTCGTTAGGCGAACAGCCCTGCCACGTTCATTCTGGCATTTCTTTGTGTCCATATTTATAATCACAACTACCCCTTCATTTGCGCTCTCTTCTAAAATAGGTAAAAACCACTGAATTGTTAAAAATGAAAGTAGTCATTTTTGGGATTACTCTTTCAAACTGGTCCTTTCTCCAGCCGTGGCCTTGAGGCTCCAAATCCGATTTCTCTTTTCCCCCGCCGATCCGAGCTGCCACTTTGATTCCATCACCTAAGACCTCTGGTGAGTTCACAACCCTTTGAAATGAGTAAAAGGACCTGGATCTCTCTGCTCCTGAGGGGTTCAGATCTGTGGGATTACCACCAGCACAAAGGGGGAGAACTCACACCTGAGGTAGAGTTGCTGGAGGGACTCACAAAGCTCATGCCCAAACTATAGAGCCAATGCTGGGACTAAACACGGAAAGTAAAAGTGTCCTACCAGTGACATGGCTGGGAGAAGTTCAGTTTACCCGTTTGAATACTGATATCTTTAAGTCTATGTTATCAGGCATTGAGTCATTAGGAAAATGAAGAAAATCAGCAGCCCAAACAATTATTAATGTATAATACACATTCATTATTATTTACACTCACTACACTACATAAAGAAAAGTTGCTGTTTCCTCTGGATGCAATAAATAATGGCTAAGGACCTCCTAATACAAAATGCACAAATCCCACTAAAGCAACCCCCCCCCCCCCTTCTCTAAATTAAATAGTTTGGGGAAACTTCCCCTGGAAAATAATTTTCTAATCCTGTCCTAAAGTATTCCCTTGTGATTAGCCCTAATCACAGGGCGTATAAAGATTTAGCAGACATTTATCCAAAGTGCCTTCCAGTGTTGTGTTTCGTTCCTTGGGAACTACACCACTAGCTCATAGCACTGCTAGCACCACCATGCATCTGACTGGTGAATTAATCCTACCCTGATCTCGGATGCTCTATCAGCTGATCTGTTCGAAGGGTCTAAATGACAAACTATATTTACTGCCAACTCTTTGAATTTGAGACGTTATCTCTAATTCAGAAAAAGAAATCAACAACTCAGCATGCTCCATTTTTAAGAATTCAAAACACCCACTGAATAAAGTAACTTGAGACCGCTTCGCATAGCACTCTCCCAGGAGCTAGTTATTTCCACAATAGTCCAGTAATCGGCATAACGTGGGGGAGGGGAGAAGTTTTTTTCCAGCCATTATCAGGCCCAGTGGTTGGAACAATTGCCGGTGAAGAAGTTTGGCTGCTTGTTTTCACACAGGCCAGGAGGAGAGAGGGCTGAATAATGAGGTGATCTGTAAGAGGTGTTTTTTTTTTTTTTTAGTTGGGGGAAGTGCGCTCCCCTTTTCCCAAAAGCAGCGGCCATATAATTCATGTGACAGGCAATGGCGAGAATAGAGGAGGGGTGGCAGGGGGCTCCAGACCAGCAGGGCTCAGGAGGACAAGAGGTGAAGAAGGAGGATGCCTGTTGTGATCTTGTGAGCTGCAGATGATAATAGATAAAGTAGACTGTTGTTAAAAAACAAACCCTAGCTTCAGGAAGCCTCCTTAAAAGCTGACCCACGGACGAGTAATAACCTGAATAATACGTTTTTAAAAAAAGAGGCCAGTGAATCATTTTTGTCATTGCAATAATGCTTGTGCTATTTAATTTCATTTGTAGCCATTACCAAGAGTGCCAAGTTATTTGAGGCTAGAAGATGTGGTGAGGAGTTTCATTAATTTAGTCATGAGTCAGAATGTCCAAACATGATCTGACTTTAAATGAACTAGTTAACTCCACCAGCCCTTACCCTGTATGACCCCAGCTTACATAGGTGAAGGCGTGTGTCGTCTCATTGGCACACAAAGGCTAAAAGGTCCAGTACTTCAGTGCCATGCTTTGCTTTTGCCTAAGAGGCCACATTGCTGTCACTAACCCATCTCACACCCTCAGAAACGGGCGAAGGCATCCTCACTGCCGCAAACCACAGGACAGACAAACAAACCCTCCCACAGACAAGCAGAAACAGCCAGATCTCGCGCAGGAATGCCGGAGAAGAGGGGAGGGGAGGCTGGAGCGAGAAACTGCAGGAGCCCCAAAACACTGGGAAGGGGAGGAAGGGTGGTGATGGGGGTATCGGAGCCTAAATGAGTGTGTGTGTGTGTGGGGGGGGGGGAGGAGTAAGTGTGTGAGGGAATGCCATCTGAGATATGGTCTTGGAGGAAGTGGAGGCTTCCAGAGAATGTGATAGGGTTTTTATTATTTTGAAGTGGTATGTGGTTGTTCGTGTGTGTCTGTGTGTGTGTGTTTGGTGTGAGTGGGCGGGGGAGGGTTGTGGTAACGTAGACTCAATGAAGGAGCTCTCCATGATGAAGGGACAAAGCCACTTTGGGGAACGGCTCTCGGCCATTAGTTCTATTTACCAACAGAGAATACAACAGCCGGGCCCCCCTCTTCACTGCAACCCCTCGACGCTCCTCTCCAGGGAAAGAGAAGGGGAGCGCCGGCAATAACAGAAGAGGGGGCAGAGAGAGAGATAGAGAAAGAAAGAGAGAGAGAGAAAGAAAGGGAAAGAGAGGAAAAACACAAAACTTGCTGACACGGGGCATAACTTAATTTCCACGGTGCCAGGACAGCTGTGTGGTGTAATCGGCCGTGGCAGACCATTAAAACTTCAATGGCTCCGCTGACCCAGAAGGGAAACTCAGTCTGCGTCGAGCCGCTTCGAAAAGGAGGAGGTGACCAGCACGATTTATAGTCTTGTCTTAAAGAAACATGCCCCTCTCATTTCTTATTGATAACCCCCCCACCCCCCACCCATCCTTTGCATTTCCCCAAGAGACTCACAATGTAAATTGAGACTGACATTTGTGAAGCTCTGTTTAAAGATGCATTGAAACATCCACAAGTGTTGCATGGTGTAAAGCTGATGAATCTCAAATGGGTGAAATATCATTTAGTTAAGTGTCACTCTCTATTTTCTGTCTAACAGAGTGCAACTCATTCATACTTGTTTGTGTCTTCACAGGGAGGATATCTTTTCAACACAGCGGAGTAAACCGTCTTAATGTGCCACTTTTGTAACCCTCGGTTCACTCACAGTTCACAGTGTCAGATGTTCTTTCCTTTATCTAATTCTAAATAGTCTTTAAGATGGTTGTCTCTGATGGGATCTGTATCTCTGTCATGAACATATCCTGGGTTTTTTGAGTCAGCCATGTTTGGGTCAAACTGGGTCAGATAAATTGTGAGGATGTTCTACAGCTCTGCGAGTCCTCTGGCTCAGTTTATGGGTATCAGAGGGAACAGGAATTTGATGCAGCCTGCTCTGAAGAAGTCATAAACAACACAGACCCAACATGGCTCCAAGCTCAACAGTTTATTGCTAGGATGAGGAATGATCAGTTCATGACCCAGTGTCGAGTTTCACCAAAAAAAGGACTTGCTTTCTGCTTTGCTATACCGAGATGCATATTTGTTTATCTTTGGTGAGTAAAATCTTTCAGCCCCCCCCCCAGAGCTACCCCTGTTCTTTGGAGACCGTCCATTAACCTTTCATAATCCTAAAAACCTTCAAAGGTTTTACGGCTACACGTCTATGTGGATGTTTATGTCACGTGAACAAGAACAACAATAGTGCTCTCATGAACAACGATGTTTGGTATGATTAACGAAGAGAGAGAGAGAAAAGAGAGAGGGAGAGAAAATAAACATCAATGGAACAATAACCTCACTGCAACAAGCACTACAAACTCAATGAATGAGAGGATGGAAAAAAGAAGAGGAAAGAAGTGCTATGAGAGAATAAATAATGAACACCTCCCCACCCCGAACCCCCACTCCACTCAAAGCCGGGGAGTTGTTAAGAGTTAATAGTCTCCCATCCACTCAATGGGGGCCGGGGGTGTCACTCTATTAACCTGACCTCGAGGGCCATGGGCCAAATTGCACCCAGTTGTTGTCTTGAGAGTATTCATCCTTCACACATTCATTTCCTCCTTTATGTTTTCTCTTTTCATCTGGGTAAAGGGGTATGCTACGGCACCCCGGGCTTGAAGTGGGAGCTCGGTACAGTCTGAGAGGAGAGAGAGAGAGAGAGAGAGAGAGATAAAGAGAGAGAGAAAAAAACAGAGAAAGAGTCAGAGGTTATAAATATGTTAAATTGCTGCGTGAGTTTAAGTGGCTTTGTAAAGCCAACACAAATGGGCCTTCAGAGTAAGTAATGAATGCAATGCACAGAGTTGAGAGCCATTGTACTGCTCTACAAAAACCTGAAGGGGACTTTTTTCCAAGGATTGTTCATTATCGTCACAACTGGAAAGATCACATGATATTTGTGTCTGTGTACATTTATACACATGTGCCTTTTTGGAGGGGCAGTTGCGTGTGTATGGGAAAGATGGATCCAGTTACATTTCTACTGATTCTGAAAATCAGTGTAACCCAGATCTGGTGTGGGGCTGGCTGCCACTACATTAGCTCTGTTTCACACTTAGTTGCTAGCTTAACTGGTGTAACCTACATTGTGTGCACAAGCACCGTCATGCACTCAAATTCGCATGGGAGGCGGGCATGCTAGCAAGGAGACTAAAACCCACGAGTGCTAACATCTGTCTCTTAAGGTGACAGGAGTGAGGTTAACACACTGCACAGCACTGTACCCGCTGGCAACCATTATAGTTGCATAGCATTGTGAAGTCCTAATTGAACCCTCGTCACTCAAATAGAGGCCGCCCATTTGCCCCTTGTCTCAAGCCAAATGTTTGAGGGCAGCTCATTGACGTAAACCATTGATCTTCCTTTTATAAAGACTTGTGAACAGTGCATTAATTGACACCTCATGTTGCTAAGCACTTTTTTGTCAGCTATCCGAGGGCTTCTTGTCTCTGCACTGTTAATTTGCCTTAAGAGAGACAATTCCAGTCACAAAATATTGAATCAATGAATCCAGTTCCTTTTTTCTTTTTTCTTTTTCTCTTTTTCTAAAAGGGTACTACTCCCAGAGAGTTGTTTTTCAGTCAACCATAAATGCCAGCTTGACCTCTCTTTCTCTGTTGATACATCAAGTCGCGCAGGCTGGGCCCTGGCTGGGAGAGGGGTCAGAGGGTGCGGGTGAGATTACAGGCCTGGGATGCATGGAGGCTCCACCACCGGCTGGGAATGACACAGGCAGGGGGCACGGGTGGTGGAGGGGCTGTGGAGGTGGACTGGTGCCGGCATGCACACACACACACACACACACACACACACACACACACAGATGCATAGACACGCAGCATACAAACACACGCACACAGATACACTTACATACAGTATACGCACACAAACATGCATCTCCACACACAGACAAGCTGAGACAGCTCACTTCTCCATAAATTAGCATTTGCATACACAAACGGTACATGCAAGCACAGACAGTTATACATGTATGCACTTTGACAGGTCCTCCCACACAAACACACACACTCACTCACACACACACACACACACACACACACACACACACACACACACACACACACACACACACACACACACACACACACACACAAACACACACATACAGACACACACACACACACTTCCTGAGCGAGGCAGCAGCACTAAGCATTCACTGGTCCAGAAACCCTAGACAGGTAAGCGGCTGGAATGCATGCCTCCCAGGCCCAGCTGTGCTGCATCAGGCCTGAGTCCTCTGGGGTGAGACAGGCAGGCCCCGGTTCATATGTTTCCTCCATTCTCCCCCTCTCATCCACTCCGCCGGCCTGGCCTGGCCCTGCTTTGGTCTGCTCTGTGCTGTGCTGCATCGCCGCTCCCCTCCTTTCCTGTTCAGTACCGGGCCAAAAAAATTGCTGCGCTCCGGCTCGCAAATGGCCTTCCCTGCAGACGGGTTTGATTGCTAAGGAAAATGTTTTTACTTCAGTTTTTTTTTTAACTTTCTTTCTTTCTTTAGTTTTTTTGTCTTCACTCTTAATTCTATTGAGCAGTTGAAAAAAAAACTCTCCTCTGTATACCTCCTCCAGGGCTCTTGTAGTGTGAAGTAGTTCTCCAGAGAATGCTTCATTTATCACTTTTCACAGTGTAAAACCTCAGCCTAAAATAAATCTGTCTGTTTGTCGATCAAGGGTCCCTGCCGGCTCTTCCCCAAGCCCCACAGAGGAAACTCGAGTGGTTCCACATATTATGAGAGGGTGAGTGTACACACTGAAACACCGGAGGCTGCACTCTCTTAAGGAAAAACACAAATGCTTGTCATCATCGACTTTAAAAGACCAAGGCGAAAGGCAGGGATAAATGCATGGTTAAAGTTGCTGGTTTGGAGTCTTTGAATTTAAACTTGAATTGTAGCTGTTTTCTTTCCATAGTAACGTTGAAAGGAAATACATTTGTGCCTTGCTATATACAAAGTTATTTGCAAGGTGATGTGCTGTTAAAACAGGGACTTTACAACACGCACTTACACAGACACACTCATACACAGACACACACACACACACTAAATAAATTAACATTTTGGCTCTCTGTGCTCTCAGCCATGTTTTTGGTATTTCTGTTTATCTCCTCAACCCTGAATTGGCTATCAGTTTTTTGGCGAGTGCCCTTGCACTAAGAAAGGGCGAAAACAACAGCTGCTGCTTTCACAGAAACTTTTTAACCCCCCCCCCCACGCTCTCCAATGAAATTGCATCAGGCTTTGAAAAAGAACCTGTTGTCCTGGAGACAACCCTGACTGGCGAACCAACCCCCCCTCCCCCATCCTCTACTCTCCCCTTTCCACCCCCATTCCCCTCTCTCTCGCTCTCTCCTTTCTCCTCTCCTGGGTTGATGTTGGCTTTTAGCGTGGGCCCTGGATCCCGCCGCACCCGCCCCGGCCAAAGTCCTCCCCCACTCAGCCCTCATTACTGCGTCCGATGAAGGACGGGGGAGGAATCCGACGCAATTACTGCGTCTGCAATGCAACCTGCCTCCCCTCCACGCACCTGACAAGAGACCAGGAAAAATTAGGCTCCTGGAGGAATTTTATTCGTCCCTGACAACATGCTCCAGAGTTTCTTTTTTGTCTGTCACAGCTGGTCCTGGTTCTGAGACCAGGTGTGTCCCTGTCCTTTTTGGACCAGATCCAGTACAGTATTGGCTGCTTTATTTCATTACTGAGTTAAAATTACAACCAGCACAGACGTGCTTGAGACTCGCCGGGGCGTCTCCGTGGTGATGGAGTGGGAAATCATGACATCAGAAAAACTGAGCTTACCCAGGAACATGCTGCAATAGGTGTCTGTGATGGCCTTGGTGCTTTGTTTGGAGAAATCCAGTAGTTTGACCAGACTGTGGATAGCATGATATATTTTAGCAAAGACACAGTCAATTCATTTTTTCCAGACTCAGTTGTGTCCTGGTTCTGTTATTGTCCATGAATAAAAGTTTTTTCTGTGGCCATTTCTAATGGGGATATCTGCATAAAACCAGGAATTGTGTTTAGTTTAGTTTGGTGTATCTTTCACTCTGTGTCACTTTCGTTTCTTGCCCGCCCCTCTATTGAGATAGCATCTCTGCTCAAGCGCTTCAAGCTCTGGGTCTCATAACTCAGGCTTTACCTCCAGACATTTTTTATTAGCCTGTACCCCGACCATGTCAGCTCCCCTTGAGATGTGGTGATGTCATCCAGGAAAATCTGGTAGTGTTTTGGAAAGTGGAGAATAAGTTACAGATTCCACTGTGGCTTTTGATTAAAGACATTTGCTCAAGGTTGGGTGGACAAGACGTTTGCTCACAAGAACATTTTTGCAGCTGTACGTCATGTGACACATTCACTGTCGATTGCAGCAAAGCTGTTGAACAATACGCATTAGCTCACAACACACAAAATGAGTTATGTTACAAAAATCTAAGGAGCTAATTCTGTGCGGTAAAGTGCTCCTGGTTCCTGATTCATCCAAACAGATAAAGCCATGCAAACCTATCTGAAATGTAATTTTTTTAGAGAAATTCCATAAAGGATGTAATCTAAAGTGCGTCTGGCCATTCTACATCCTAAAGTGTGGCTCCTTATGTACAGCAGTGTGATGCATCCAAATACTTGAGTCGAAATTACAAATCTTGAGGTGGTGAGAGCCTAATTGATTCTGAGGTGTCGTAAAATGGTTTTCTCAACCCCCTCAGGCGAAGGAAAAGCAACATCAAGCAAACAAACTAATTACAGTCACCCAGGGCTCGTGCAGCAATTATGACTCTGGGAATTGTTTTGATATGGTGTGCGCGCATGTCTCTCAGTTCAGCTGTGGGAAAAACCACAACTCGTGCCCGGCAAATTCAGCTGGCTGTAGTTCTTAGTGCTTGGTGTGTGCTTTTGGTTATGGATGGTTCAAGTTAAAATCCTGGAGCTTGGGATCTCCAGTGTTCAGCGTGGTCTCCTGTATCACAACAGTCCATGGCATAGTTATGTTCAGTAGGGAAACCCTCTTGAAAGCCTCTGCGATGTGGCCTAGTCTCATCCTCTTACTTTACAGTTTCTGTTTCACCAGTCTGCCGTCAATGGCAAGTTTTTCTTGCTGATACTGCAATTCCACTGTTGTCATACTCCAGGTCTTTATCACTGCTGCTTTTGTAATTGGCTATGTATTTACACTTCATATGCTGCCCATCCCACTGTCTCCTCCAACTCTACATGACATACCACACATAGAGGTCTTGTACATGGGTTTAAATTGTATATTGTGCATTTGTTTGTCTGGCCCTGTGTCCTGCTCCTATAAACGTGTACTGTACACTTAATGATAAAGTATTCGCCAACACATGGACTGTCCTCCTGGGCTCGAGTCGTTTGCGGGTCAAATACTAAGAGTTTGATTGTTAGTGTTTGTTTTGATCTCACCTGTGGCACAGACCTGTTGAAATGGCTTTTTACCTATGGGACATCCCATTATTGTTTTTTCTCCTTGCGTCTGCAGATCGTGTTATGATACGGGACAAGGAGAGGGCAAGGGCACTGCTGACACGGTGTAGCGCAGGACAAAAGCAGATGCAATACCACAGAGGATTACTCGCTAGTTATTCGTAACTGTAGTCTGCCCTCTGTGTTTATCTGAGGTTAAGTGGCATTGCAGCCCCCAGGAGATTGGGTTTCTAACATCTTACCTCACAGTCGGATCAAAAGCAAAAACCCTTTCACTGTTTTGTCAACTTTGGTAAAAACCCATGGCGCAAAAATATTGAACTTCTGGGTGATCTGGGTGAGAACTACGGGTCTACATGAACGGTATCATTAAAAAGTTCTTGCTCAGCACAGACCCTGCTCCCTGCTCAGCGGATGGAAGGCCCTTTTTAACACTTGTAAGCTCTCGCTGGTCTTACGTTCTTAACCAAACAGACCCGAAGAGGGGAGGGGGGGGGGTCAGAGGGGAGACATGCACATTTGCTTTTCCAGCCTTTGATTTTGTCCTCCCTACCATCCCCCCCCCCCCCCCCCCCCCTCCTTTTGCTCCCTTTGGCTCGCGAGCACCTGTTTTTCTCCTTAAGATGTTTTTCTTTTTTAATTTTTGTTTATTTTTGCACGACTCCATTTGGCCCCGGGGGCGCTTCGCAGCTCTGGCGGCCCCCGCGAGCGCAGCGAAACGGCCAGTGAGATCAGTGACATTCCTCCCGCGCTGCCCTCCACCGCCGTCAGACGAAGGGTGACAGCTGGGTGAAAAAGCCATCCAGCTCTGTCCTGTTAAATGTTTCCCTTTCCTTAATTCTCAGAGGCTTAATTCGTAATCCCACTTCTCTCCGGCCGCGACCCGCATGGTTCTATAATTTTAAGGGATTACATGTTCTCAACACCGTTCTCTTTTCATTTTCTCTTCAAACAGTGTCAGTTAATTATCACCAGCACTTGAAATGACTGATTAGTGTTCAAATTAATAAAAGTGCAATTAATCAAGGCTGTGGTATTGGTTGGTGGGTAACATCTAGGGTGACCAGGGGTCCTGCATTGCATTGTACTGCACAGCCTTTTGACCCTTTGTCCCACATTCCACACATTAAGATAACATCCCGCATTCATGAATCATTTGGTTTTTAATTGTCAAAAAGAACAACACATGGATGCGTTCTTTAACCCCGTCCGGCACATGAGCCACTTATGCCGTTGCGGCATAGATTGTACTCTATTCAATAGTGCCACATCAAAAGCAGCTCATCCAAATGCAACATAGCCAAGTTTTTCTAAAAACCTTCCTTTCTTCAAATGGCTGAGAAGAGAATCAACTAGAGGTGTTTACGTATATAGGTGTATAGTTGTTCACAAGCTGGAGGGCCGAATACAAATGTTTCTATTTCAGTTAGATAGACAGTATATCAATGTTTTAGGTTACCTCTAAGCATTGGTAACATGTCCCACATTGTCCCACACAAACGTACTACTCATCCCACATTTTGTCTCTTTGCATCGGGTCACTCTCATGCATTTGATCACCCTCATCTGGTCACCTGGGGTTAGGGTCATTGCCCAAATACTTCATGCAAATGAGGATACTATCAGCATTGTATTGCCCTTTAGGCATTCCTTGGATGCAGGCCTCCACCCTGCTGTGAGTGACCCTTTTGGTTTCCACTTTCACACCTTCATGTTTAGCCTAACAACCAGACCCCCCCCATTCACAGTGCCTCCTAATGAGACACCCTCCCCAATCAAACCGATCTCAAACCGATCTCAAACATGCAGCATCTGTTGCTATTGTAAGGGAATACAATGGGGGAACTGCTGTGGATATGCGAGTAGTGGAAATGACCCGACCCTTGTACTGATGATCTGACGATAAGGGTAACTGACATGCGATTGGTGTAACTGCTGAGGAATTTATGATGCATTACAGTATATATGTGTATATAAGTGTGAGTCATGAGTCTCAGTGTGTTATTCCTACACGTGTTTGTCTTGTCAGTTGTCCAGTTTTGCTCTGCCGTAATCATGACTTAATACCGGACGCATGTAATTCTGTGCTCCGTTGAGAGACATATGAGAAGTTAGTTGCTGGGCGAAACGATACACTGTAAATACAGCACCCATGCAATGCCAGCTACACCATGGGTGTTCCTGACACTCATGTAACACACTGACAAACATGTGTGGTGTTTATTTACGCACACACACACGATTCTCTTCTTGCTCTTTGCATTTCCCTGCTTTTTACACAGATGCATCCACACACATCCATGGATGAGTAGACATCACTACATGTACACACACAGACTCACACCCACACACACACATACATGCATGTGACACTCGTGCAGTACACATATGGTACACCCACACACTCAGGAACCACTCAAACTGTGTTCTTTGAAAGGCTGGCAGCGTATGTCTTACTGTATGTTGAGTCAGAAGGGTAATTACAGATAGGCAGGAGAAAGCGCCAGAGGATTAAACATGGTGACAGAGACGAAAAGCCTCCCTCTCTCTTCTTCTTTGTGTGATGTGTGTTCGGAAGCATTTGATACAGCCTATCTGCACCCTATCTCCTAAATCCTCAACAAGCCCCAAATGTATTTATTTATTGAATGCAATAATCTCGATGAATTCCCTGACAGAGGCCTCTGTTGTCTTCTGAGAGGAATCCTTTTGCGGGTTTGCTAACCCTTGGGTAAGCCTGTTGTAATCACTACCTTTTGATACAGGCCTAATTTGCCTGTGTAGCACACAGTGTAATCATTTAAGTCTGGGGCTGTAAGTACACAGAGGCCTTCTTTGGCAGCAGGACCTGGTTCTGATCCGTTAGTGAAAGACTTTGTTTACCAGAGCCACAGAGGGAGAAGTGTACTCTGTTAGCGGAAAAAGAAACCAGTAGTTAGCTTCTGTTTGCGTTCTGTTTGTGTAGAGAAAGTGCCTCATTGTCTTCAGTGTGAGTGTTTCTGTGGCGTAGAGATACACAGCTAGTTAGACTCTTATCTGTGAAATAGCTGACTAGATGGTTCAGCTGCTCTGAGGTGGGAAAGCACTCTGCTGTTGGAAATCGACCCCTAACCGCCATTTGGTGTGCCAAGAGGCGCAGATGTCTCTAAGGCATGAATGCCTCCCCAGAATGTGTTCCGAGGTATTTATTGTATTTGTCTATCAGAGATGTGAATAACACACTTTAACACTCAGGGGTGTTCAAATCTGTATATGCTATAAGTTTTGCAAAGTTTTAAAGGGTAATTCTCAGTATCATAACAATCAGCTAAATAGTTTGTCATTGTTTCACAAAAAAGAAAGACATTTGAATATAGTTTTATTCACGGTCATTCTGCGGAGCAATGACAGAGCCCTCTTTTGCAATTGTGTGTACCTCTGTGTATATCCTATAGGCTTTGCAAAGCTATACAGTGTAATTCATAAACGTAATAATCAGCTAAATAGTTTGCCATCATTTCACAAAAATGTTTTCTTGATCATTCTGTGGAGCAGCGACAAAGCCGTCTTTTGCAATTCTGTGTGTCTCCTATAATATATATTTAATATATAATATATATAATAGTATCAATGAAATACAACAGAGTACAATTTCTGTGGAGTTTCAAAACAGAAGAACCACGTCATCTGTTTGAAGAGGTTCAGTGAACAGCATCCCCCCCTTCCCCCCTCATCCGCCGCCTGTGTAACTGAGTAGCTGTGGTCTGTTTGCTCCATTCACATGGTTTATTATTGTTAACATTTGGAAGCTCAGAGAGCTCTCGCTCTGTTTCTGTGGCAGACATCGCCAGCTGCTCAGTCAAACACAGGGACTGCTCCGTGCAGCATCCTCAAACCATTATGTCATCAGAGAAACAACATTAATACGCCGTGACCCCCGGCACAACACCACCCGTCATCAACAACTGACAGCGAATAAACAAGTTACCTAGGATGATGTTAGGCTAGGCTAAGGCTAACAATGAAAAAATTGCTTGTGTTTGTATGCTTTTGTATGCATGCTAATTGTTATGTGAGGCTATCTCAGTCATTTGCCAAAGGTTATTTGATTGTAGTGTTATATGAAGGTTAGCCGAGCCATTTAAAGGGACAATAGTGCTAGCATTAGCCTACATGCTGTGCTTCTAGGGTTGGTCGGAGCACAAACTGGTGGGAGAGCTTGATAGGAAACAAAGCCAGATTCTGCTGAAGTATTGCTAAAGAGTTGGCGAGCGGCGCGGAGTGGAGTGGAGCTCAGGGTACTGCCAAGAAGAGGGTTTGTCTCTGACCCCCAGACCCATAACTCAGAGCCTCCTCCACCTCTTGCCTCGCTCGGAGAGTGTGCACACTCCTCCTGAGAACGCTTGTTAAGCACCAGCCCCACGGCTCCAGAAAAGCCCCAGCGTGTGAACCGAGGACAAAAGGCCAAAGGTGATTCCACCGCTGGCACGTATCTCAAATCTCCCCAGTGATACGTATTAACACTGACACTGGTTTTCTTCCTCTCCCTCTTTTCTCTATCACACACTCTCTCTCCTTTTCCATTAGCACACAGCTCTTAGTCAGAGTTCTATATGCCTGCTGGGACCCCAACTCTCTTCTTCCATTTCTCTCTCTCTCTCTCTCTCTCTCTCTCTCTCTCTCTCTTTCCTGGAGTCCAAAAAGTGGTGACGTCAGCAGAGGGGAGACTGCTCTTCGGCCACATCTCTGAGCTTACTGGGCCACAAATCAAGCATGTGCTATATAAACTCCTAAACACATGGTGATAAATGGACGAGATAATGGGGGCCTGGATGAGATGATATCGACGCACAGCACCTGCGGCTTTCGAGCTTGACCTCGCGGATATTCATCACAGTCCCAGGGGCATCGTTGCTTCATGTAAAAATGCAGTGCAAGCACGATATTACGGCTTGTGTTAGTAAACACGCCTGTAATGCGAGCCCACGCTCTGAACTGATAACACACCAAACACCTGCAATCTCTGAACCATTCCCTAAAATGGCATGTGCAACTTTATCGGACAAAGAGGAAAATCTGACGTCTTACATGTTACTAAGTCAATGTAGTTTGGACCATTAAGGGAATACCACAGTTCCGTAATCAGGAAAAATAAGAAACAAGGAAAAGATCCTTTTGTGAGGAGATATAGAAATAATTGAGAGGCGGTGCAAATTCAACCAAGAAAAGCAATCAAAAACAGCACTCAAAATTTGAGCAGATATTGCCAAATGAATGGAGCCTGTCTAGACAGTGAAAAGATTTATAGAAACAGAATAGTTGTTGCATTCTACATTAAAGCTTTTTACCGAAAATAATATATTCCGATGTAATCCTTTTGTAATCACCCCCCAAAAAATGAATCTGTAATGAATAACAATTACATTTAACAATCACTCCCCAACCCTGGCAGTAGAAGACTCAACTATGTCCCGATCTGGGCTCAATGCGATTTTGTTTATGTGACATCTTGGCAGAATATATTAGTTGCTCCGAGATTATCTAACCAACTATTAAAAATTGGGAATCGCATATAAATGAATATTATATGAGGTGGTTTTTCTGCCAGTTTATTTTGGCCACCACAAAATTTGATGGACTGCTTTAAATACCGGGCCATAAACCACAATCCTGTTTGCCTTAGCTTTGCGGCCTGCTCTATTGGATACATACGCCTCTTAAGATTATTAGCATTACTGACCATCGGTTCCTCTCCAGAGAGACTAATGGTGAGGGAGAGAAGAGACAGAGAGAGAGAGAGAGAAAGAGAAGGAGAGAGAGAGGGAAACTCAAAACAGCTGTTCTGGTGAGGAACTGAGAAACAGTGATTCAGAGACTTCAGAGGAGCTCTGACTGTGCAGGGATGGTCATTCTGCCGGCCCTGAGCCAGAGAGAGGGAGTGAGTGTTCCTGTCCAATTTACATGCAGGGTGCATGCAGAGATAGTGAGAGAGACAGAGAGAAAGATGGAGAGAGAAATCGCATCCCTGTTCAATTTACATGCAGGGAGATAAAAAGTTGAAGAGAAAGGGAGAGAGAGAGAGAGAAAGAGAGAGAGAGACAGGAAATGGTCTGGGGCCTCAGCGGAGTGTCTGTCTGTCGGCATTCCAGCGCTGGCTCTGGCCTGCAGGGGGAGAGAGATGGGAGACGACCCAGGTACGGTGAGCTCTGGGATCGGGCCCAAGCAACATGTTTGCACAGAGTGCAGCCTCCTCAGCCCCACAATGGTTCGGCTCACCTCACTGAGGCTAAGATTTATACACCCATCAGGCAAACAGCGGCCTCCTCCCGCCAAAGGGAAAACCAGGGCCTGTGTTTATGGACATTTTTCTCCCTCGCCGACCGCAAGCTTTCCGGCCTTGCGTTTGGATGTGCCACCGTGAGCACGTGTAATTTTCATCTCCACTTTACTCCGCCCTAAATCTTTATCAGCGTTTCGTTTTAATTGCATGGTTAGCGCCGGCTTTCATCCGTAAGTATAGCGTCGCAAAGGAGCGCGACTTAGTGATGATTTATTAGATTGGCAGTTTCTAATTACAACAATATAATTACCGCAATCTTCCCCTTAAAACATTCTTTCTTCAGTCGAGTGAAAGTTATATATGGTACACATATTAGTAGTGTGAGATGTTTGTGATTAGTGTCAAAGTGAGTTGGCGTCATATGGTAGAAAAAAACAACCGATTTGGGGATAAAGATAACTTAAACAGCTCATGTGTGTCTGTCTGTTTGTTCGAAATGTTTTTCATCCGTGTGTGCGTGTAAATAATATTCAGTATCATGGGGCTATTTCACATTATGGAAAGCACATAGAGGAATGGTCTGTGTTGCATTACATGGTCAGGAAAACAACTGGTCATTTGCCAGTGCTTTTTCAGCTTTGATAAACTTCAAAGTTTGGACTGCATACTTTCAAATAGGGATGTTTTTTTCTCCCTGTTCTTTTTTCCTTTCATTTCGTGGGTATGAGGGTGTTTGCTGAGTGTATAAGGGTCCAGCATGGATGTGCTGGTCTGCTTTTCCCTCATATTATGATGTGCCCTCTCAAACTAAAGCACCACACCATTTCATGTTGCTCACCATCCGGTTAGCTCATCTCTTGAATCATCAACGTTCTCTCTCTCTCTCTCTCACTTCTATGTCTCAATGTCCTCCCTTGCCGTTGTCAGCGGGATCACACCGTGGGCCAACGCAACCCCGCTGTGTCAAGCCCTCTGTGACGCTGTGCAGGACCCCGGCCTGAGGCTCTCCTGTGGTATCTCTCACGCTTCGGAGGAGTGAGTCCACATGGGCCAGACACCAAGGCCTGGTTAGTTACAACAATCCCAGACACCAGGGATCAGAATCTATGATGACCTCATGCACTCCGGTTCCCATTAAGTAAGCTAGTCACAGACATGGACTAACGCTAGCGGAGTCAGAAGAGTGTTTCAAGGGTGCAATCCAAAAATCCTTTGCACATCCATTGTTTATTTACCTGGGAAAAGCACAGGCTGCTTTCAGCTGATATGAATCAGAGGTGGCTTTATCAGCACCCTCTCCGCCATACAAATCCAACACGCCAAAATGTTTGTTTCTTATGGGCTGCTGAGCTCACAGTAAACCAGTGGGCTGTTGGGACCAGTTTGAGCAGTATTTCTGCTCGTCATTCTAAACTTCTGTGCACTGTGTTTTTTTGTCATGTTGCATATACTGACACAGCAAAAGAGATTTTTCTTTGAGAACAGGAGATAAAGATGAAGGTAGCTGGGGAGATGTCATGACTTGCATGTTGACTCCGCAGGGTGAAATTCAAGGCAAAACATCACTGGTGGAATTCCTGAACACTAAAGGCTGAACACCAGGAACCATTCCCACCTTTTTCTCACCAGAATTTGTTCATTTGATACTTTTCGTGAGGTAAGGGTCACATATCATTAAATCTGCACTGTAACTTTCAAATTCAAATGAGCCACAACCAATTTAGAAAGCTCTGCAACAATTGCATAAGCTAAGAATGTTATAGCGTTGAAGTATGGGTACGTTCTTTTTCAGTTTAAATGGCATTTTCATACCCTTAAAAATGGTCTTGGCTATGAATGTGCTCTTTGTTTGAACCTTCCAAAAAGTTTGTTGCTGCTGAAATGACATTTATAAACCTGTCACAGCTGTACACGGCAGCTATAATTGAATAAGTTATGGCCCATTTCTGACATTTGGTTGCCCGGAGGCAGGACTGGCCACCTGCGATTCATAACCCCTTTTTTTCTGGTCCAAAGGTACCAGTTAATGAAAACTTCTGTTGGGTTTAGCGCATGGGCCTCTGTATGTCTGGAGAAGGATCTGTCTGTATTCTATTTTCTCATTTTTTTCCCCCTTCAATTTCCTCCTCCCCATCTCAATGTGCAACCCCAGTTTCAATTTCCCTTATACACATTCCAAAGGGAACGTGTTATTCCCCTATACCGGCCTGGCAGGAGCCTAAGGAACAGTGACAGTGGACAGACCCAGTTGCAGAGGCCATTTGCAGATAGAGACGTGTGATGAATTGAGTGTCTGATAGACATGGAGGAGTGCTGTGTTCTCGAGAGAAGTGGAAACCGTAAAGGAAGGGGTTTCATATGGTACCTATAGATATTTATGAAGAATAAGTGCTTTTTCCTATCATGGACAGAATATGAGCAGGCCATACTGTACATTTCTTTTTTCCATCTTTTTGGGTTGAATCCAAAGCATCTGTCTCAGCCATCGTTTTCAGTTTTAAAGTGAAAGAAGTATATCCATTAACTTGAAATCAATAGCCATTAAAATGACTTGTTCAGTCCCACAGTTACATTTCCTTGTCTTCTTTTCCATGCGACACAAGCCACAGCAAATATTTTTATCAGCCTTTGTGGCGAGATATCATTTTACCTTTGTCTCCAGTTCGACAAAGTAAAAAAAAAAAAAGCACCTCACCGACTGGTTCTCATCATGCCTGGTGAAATGGAATATGATGTCATAAACATTCCTCCACAGAAGTATCACTTTCGAACGCTTAGCTGGCCGAGCGCTCATTTAGCTTGCAGCAGACAGAGCCAGGGAAATCGCAAGTGACAACCTGCTGAAGTGTTTTGCCGCACAGCAAAAAGGGGTTGCTAGGGCGATTTTCTTGCAGCAATTAATTCCCTGATCAGGTTGGGAGTGGTGTGAAATGAACATCAGATTGCGACTACGGGCCAGTAGGAGAGGGAATAGGAGACATTTAAACCCTCTGCCAAAAGAGAGACAGAGACACAAAGAGAAAGGAGTCAAAAAAGGAAGAAAGAGAGAGAGAGAGAGAGAGAGAGAGGAAAAGACGAACAGAGACAAAGAAGGAGAAAAAAAAGAGAATTATTGAGAAAGTAAGGAGGAAAGGCAGGAATAAGAGTTAGAAAGAGATAGAAAAAACAGAGATGGAGAGAATGGGAAAAAAATTAGAAAGAGAGAGAGAGGGAGGGAGAAAGGCAGACGGCTGGCCCAGTCCGCAGCTCTTATTTTTATGAGCAGAAAACCACAGTAAACAAACAAAAAAGCTTATAAACTTTTCTTCCACTAGCATTCGCGCGGTGCCAGAAGAGTGGTTAGCTGGAGCTGGAGAGCAGGAGAACTCACATGGATAAGGGCATTTATTTAAATACACTGCGAAGCGCTGCCTTGTGTTCCACAAGCCACAATGGGAACACTGACCCACAAGGAATGACCAATTACCCATTGCATTTGCATCCCAGACCGGAATGAAATTAATACTTCTGTCTTCTCACAAAGAGTTTTGTCTCTGTTCCTGTTGAAAAGAAAAGGGCAAAATCATAATCTTGCTGTCAACTATTGTTGTGTACAAGAAACAGGCTCAAAATCCTAAACAAACATAATAAGCTGGACAAATAACCTTTCTTGCACAATTTACCAGTGCAAAGCCAGAAGCCTGAGATCAGTGATAATTCAAAGCAAATGCTTTCTGGAAGTGTCCTGACATTAGGAAAACCATTACTGAGCAAAACCTAACATTTTCTTTAGCCTTTTCCTGCTTCATTGGCTTGGGACACTCAACCCCCGGTCTATGGCTTTCACACACACACAAACACACACACACAGACACACACACACACACACCTCCTTTCTCCATCTATGCAGGTATCACTCCCCACAACCCTTTTTTCTTGAAATGAAAATGTCTGCCGGATGTCTGAGCGTGTTGGACTAGGCAAACAGTTATTACTTCTCTAACCATACAATCAAATAGGCACACAAAATGGCTTCAGGTGACAGCTGATAATCACAACATCTGGGCATTCTAAATGAGGGCCATTAGTGGGTCGCTTATAATTGATCCCTCATTTTCCAGGGGTCAGTGTTCTGCAAAGGCACGTAGCTGTGGGGACAGGAAAATTTAGACTTCCTGTTATTCCACAGTGATAGGGCCATTTAGAGGGACATGCCAACACAGGCTCGTTTGTTTGAGTACTCAAAACAGCACTCACAAAGATGTGTGTGAGCTTGAGTGTGTGTGTATGTGTGTGACAGAGAAAGAATAGCGTGTGATTGGCTACCTGGGTAAACTTCTTCTCTACAGGTTGTGTTTCTGGCGATGCTTAGAAAAACTTTAGCAAGACCGGGGAGCAAGTAAAATAACCAGATCTATTTAACAGATAGTATATGTTTTCAAGGATCTGTTATCACTATATTTGTGAAGATGCTGGCAGTACAGTTTTTTCGATGGTGGTGAAAGTCTTCCGCTCTTTCCTCGATGAGCGTAGTATTGTACGACCCAGGAAAGGCCGGAGCTGAGTCCAGTCAACAGAATTTTGCAAATCCATTTTTCAATTTAAACATCCTGGTCTCTTCTTAAAAAGAATTGTGCAAGAAAAATGTTGCCTTCTAGCACTTTCGGAGACATTAAACACACAGATGTCCGATCGTGTGTTAGGGGCCTCTATCACATATCCTGAGTGTTTTTCATAACTGTATCCATATGGCTCCCGGGTCCGACTTCAAACCGGCTCCTCGGAGCGCTGAGGCAGTGCCGTGTAACCTTAGCGTCTCTCCTGGGGTAGGCCCTGGGCAGAGGGGCAGCGGAGTAAAGAGAAGCATCTGTAGCCGTCCGCCGTAGTCGCCCTCCACATCCGTCCGGCCAGCGCAGAAGGCTGCACCGGGGCCGACCCCTGTTCCCATCAAACAAAAGCTGAGCATGTTGGCCCACCACCACCAGCACCGCCCCTCCACCCTACCCAGAGGGGTTTTTCCATGTGTTAAAAATTGATCTCATAAACGCAGAGACACTGGACCAAATCCAGCAGGCTGTGGAGCATTTGAAAGGCCTGGAGCAAAAGTTTTAAATCTAATATGTTAAATATATCGAAGGGGAATATCTTGAAAGTTGTACTGACTGGCTTGCAAACACTGACGTGAGAAGCCCACGTATCCAACATTCCACAAAAAAAAAAGATTGTATCTGTGCTGGATCGAATTATGAGTGTTTACAAGTTGAAAGATGAACTGAAGAAGTTGTTTCGAAGAGACTAACCTGGAAAGGTAGGGGAAGTCACCACAATGAAACCTATGCCATCAATCTCAACTTGGAGCTGAGAGGACTGAAAGAAAAATGTGAAGAAGAGTGAAAGGGGGAGAGAAAAAGACATAAAGAGAGAGGAAGAAAGATGTGTGTTGGTCTGGCAGGGAGCCCGGAGAGAGTCTGAGTTTACACAGGGTTCATCCTTTTCTCCACTGTTGTCTGGCTTGTCGCTAAACAGGGATGCTTGCCGATGTGGTGCTGAGGTTTAAACTTATGTCCGTTGTTTGCTTAGGATAGTTTCAAACGCTGCACCACAAAAAAGCTGGGTGGAGGGGAGAGGAAGGTTGCAGTGGAATGTCGGACAGTTTTTCAGCGGTGGATGTTGTGCCCCTGGGGACCGGAGAGGATTGTGGGTGACAGTTATTTTTTTCTTTCCCTCTTCACATGGCGAGGGTAAAAAAAAAGAGGAGCTGTCATCTTTCTACAGACAAAGAAAATCAGACCCTCTGAATTGCTGGAAGTGTTGGGCTTTCCCATTCCTGACACAATGGACGTGGCATTTGTGGCAAATCAGCCAGTGTTAGATCACTTCACGCACGTAGGCTGCAATTTCACAAAAGCACATAGCTGGTTTCTCATCTCACGATGGAGTAATTGGTATGTAAGTACCCCCCTCCCCTCCCCTCCACACACACACACATACACCACTCCTCCTCCTCCTCCTCTTTCTTCTCCTCTGCCTCCTCCTCCTCTCCCTGAGGGAACACTACCCAGAGACACAACCGACATTATGAGAACATCTTGTTATCTCTCCTGATGCATTCTTGTGGCTTTGCCAGAATATGACCCACAGCGTCAGCTATCTGCTCCACGCTCCTGAAGGAGGATCGCAGACACCCCCATCACTCCCCCCTGTCAACAAACACACACACACGTGGGCACACACACACACACACACACACACACACAGACACACACACAGACATAGACACAGACACACACACACACTCACACAGACACACACACACACACACACACACACACACACTCACACAGACACACACACACTCACACAGACACACACACACAGACACACACATGATTTGTGCACGCACACACATACTGTACATGCATATACACAGATGCACGTGCAATCAAAAAGAAAACACACAAACACACACACACAGATACGCATGGACATTAATGCACACATTTATCAGTCAAACACCAGCTGAATATACATGTCATAAAAATGCAAACACACTGGCATACATATAAATACCCTTACCATTATGCTCATATTCCCTCTGCTTTGGACCATCTGTCAGTGCTGTACTCGTGTAATTGAAGAAGAATATGCATCCTGACCTCAGACTCAGGCATTATAGTGTGTGTATCACGACCATGTTGAGACACCAGACACACAGGGGTCAGGTATTGGTCAGACATGTTTTAAAGTATACAGTTGCAGAGCTGGCATGTGTGTCACTGACGTCCAATGCAGTCTGCATGGGTCTATAAACTGATGCTTCAGAGAAAACTTGACCATGCGTAACATATGGTGCATGTTTGGACTACAATAGATGGTTTACAGTAGAACTTGCTTAGCATATTTTGACTAGTAACAAATTAAAGGTAATCCATTCTAAATATATGACGTCTTATCAACTTTTTTTTTCTCTCACACTTTTGGTGTCAAATGTTACAAATGATTTAACAGCTCACAGGCAGGCAGACAGAGTCTCACATTTGAGGAGTTTGTTTCCAAACGATTTGCATTCAAAAGCTGTGAACTTTTTTTCTGAGCTTATAAAAAAGAGAAAAGGGGGGGTTCTCGGCCCAGTCCTGGAGTGCCCAGGGCTGCCCTTCCCTCCACAGATAAGCCCCATCCTGAGCTGGGACCACCGCTCATCTGGTTTGCATTTTCTTTGCTTTGTCTAATGAAACCTGACCATTTTTAAAAGATCCTGAGTTATGGGCCGTCAATAAGGACCATATTCCCTTTGAAGTGGGCCGTTGCCGACGGAAAGTGGTAAGACGTCACGTGTTAGAGTTATTACCTGATTCCTTAAAGCTAATCTACTGTGCTTGACATGGCCGGGTTTTTAGGGCTTCTGCCGCTTTATTAAGTCTGACAGCCAGCCGACCAGCCCTTTTTTGATTTTGTCCAAGTGTCAGCTCTCTTTTGCCTCTCGCTTAGTTTCACTGCTCCTCCACCCATACCCCCACCCCCCCCCCCCCACCCCCACCTATGCCCCCACCCTCTCTACACACACACATGCCCTGATGCCTTGCTGCCAGTAAATGTGCCTCCACCCACCCCAACCAAAAAAGAAAAGAAATACAAAAAACTTTCTACGGTACTTGTGTATAATCTTTTGAATAGACTGTTGTTGAGTCATTTACAGGTGCCCATAAAAGAGTGGGAGTGTGGTCTTCCGCTTCGAGCTCATAATCCTTCCTTTCACATAACAAGTCCCTGTGGCTTTTGTTTCAGGAATAATTACCCCGAGTCTTCCGCATCGCATCGTGGCATCACAGCAGGTTGAGGTGCACGACAGGACAGGAGTTGAAGCCATCTGTTCTGCTGGGCAGGCGGATCTCTCTGTTTCCATGAGCTCATCACCCCCACATCTTTAGACAATGTGTTGTTTTCGCCTTGGACCATAAGACAACAATCTTGACTCCATATGAACTCAATGAAGTTACAATAAAAAGACAATAGATATTGTTCAGGCGATAGAAATACCTGTTGGAGAGGAGAACAATTCTCTTTCTCACTGAAGCTATAAGAAAAATGATTACATTGCTGCTTGTTGACTTAAAATGTAAAATATCTTAAAGCATTATGTATTTCCAATTTCACATTTCCGTGCAAACAGATTGTGGCATGAGTCAATGTCACGAACTCTGGAACACCAGCTTGACCTGCCTCTCACTTTGCCCTGGGCCAGTCAGATTAAGATCTGCTGTAAACACCATCTCCCTGACAGTTCAGCATGACGAAGGGAAGAGGCCTCTCTCTATGGCTACGGCCCTTCCAGCTGTTTTGGATAATGAAGAGATAGTAGTCATGCAATGCGGAGTGTCGAAAATGCCAACATTTCCATTACGGCGCACCAGCCAGGGAAGAGGAAGTTCTCTCGGAGTGATTTCAGGGACCCTACCATCACAGTAGACACCTAGTCATGTGACCTGAAGGGCAGACAACTCACTGACAATCAGAATTTAATGAAATGCCAGTGGGACACAAGTTTTGGGTGATTTTTAACTCTAAGTGAAGTAAGCTTTGTAAACACACACACACACACACACACACACACACACACACACACACACACACACACATACACATCTGTCCCTGTGCTCCTCTTCCTTGCTGTACGCACTCAGTCACCAAAAGGACTAGCATCAATGAAGATGAGACATCAGTGAGACACAAATAGCTGCTGCCGAGTTCTGTCCCCATGCTCCATGAAAGAGGTGTTGTGATGTTCCCATCACACCTAGGAGGACGGTGGTTATCAAAGCAGTGCTTTGTGTGAAGGATTAGAGCTGAGGCATGCTGTGGAACGCTGATCCAGGTTGGCTTCAGGGGGCCTCCGTTTCCAAACACTCCCCCGCTCAGCCCTGTCACCTCTTCACCCCGTCCGCCGACACCGACATCCAACCCTGGCAGCGACGCCGTCGCGAACCACGCCTTGGCAGGATCTCGACCGCGGCTCCTCCGGGAGGAAGAGCAGTGTTTCGTGACCGAGAACAAAAGGAGACTGTGGGATATGATCTTTCGCCTGTCTGCATGTTCGCCCCGTCACAGACACTCGTCACGGGTAAGCTGAGAGGGCCCCGGGGTTCGGGTAAGCCGCTCTACCGGCTGAAGTGACACGGGATATGAATCGTCCCCCCGGGGGTTGCTGCCGCGATCATCCAGTGTTGCTTAACAACTCCAGACCGAACTGACATTTAGGGCCAAGACAGCAGACCTTCAGCAAACATGTCAGCCATGAGTCTTCATGTTTCACAAGACTCTCCTCTCCTTTCCTCTCCTCCCACACTCCTCGCCAGTATTTCCCATCAATGCCGTGACATCCACGAACAGTACCCTCCACAAATCAGAACTTTCAAGATGTAACCAGCTTTTTTTGTTGGCTTGTTGTTTTGGGATGGGTCCATGTAATCTACTCTACTGGAAAACACCATCTGATGCTATTTCAGTTTTTGCAGCCACCGCAACATGGAAATCTGAAATCATTTTCTCTCTAAAGGATTACACTTCAAAGAGTAATTGATTTATAGCTTAAGTAGAAGCTTAAGAGATCTCATCCATAATCCAGTCAAATGTCTCCAGCTTGGGCATCACTCATGCCCTTTATGTGTCAGCAGTTTATTTCACATAGGCCATGCTACCGTGTAAGCACACTTTGTGCTTTTGTACCGATATAAAAGTTAAGGTAAAGACATAGGGTAAAGTTAGGGTAAGGAGTAGTGGTGTCTTCAGAGCATACCTGATGGTATAGTATAGTGTGGTAACTACACCGCGTTCCACATTATTATGCAAATTACACTTTGCTCAGATTTTCCTAAATAGTAATGCACAGTCAGTCAGTATCATTTTCAAGTCATCAACTGTTAGAGTATAATTCAAATTTTATTGAACAAACCTCCTAATGATAACAGTATTTTTAAAAAAAATAAAAAACTCAAAATGCAGTGTTCCAAATTATTATGCAGAATTTCAGAGTTTCAAGATATTTTATAGGTTGTAAAGAACAAAAAATTGTCATTTGTTGAATTTGCAGCATTAAGTCGTCATATTTACTGAAATCAAAAAAAGTTTGAATCAAAAACATCTTAACAGGTCAAGTTACATGTTAACATAGGACCCCTTCTTTGATATCAACTTCACAATTCTTGCATCCATGGAACTTGTGAGTTCTTTGATAGTTTCTGCTTTAATGTCTTTGCAGGATGCCATAATAGCCTCCCAGAGCACCTGCTTGGATGTGAACTGCCTTCCACCCACATAGATCTTTTGCTTGATGATGCTCCAAAGGTTCTCAATAGGGTTAAGGTCAGGGGAAGATGGGGGCCACACCATGAGTTTCTCTCCTTTTATGCCCATAGCAGCCAATGCCCCAGAGGTATTCTTTGCAGCATGACATGGTGCATTGTCATGCATGAATATGATTTTGCTACGGAAGGCACGGTTCTTCTTTTTGTACCACAGAAGAAAGTGGTCAGTCAGAAACTCTACATACTTTGCCGAGGTCATTTTCACACCGTCAGGGACCCTGAAGGGGCCTACCAGCTCTCTCCCCATGATTCCGGCCCAAAACATGACTCTGCCACCTCCTTGTTGACGTCTCAGCCTTGTTGGGACATGGTGGCCATTCACCAACCATCCACTACTCCATCCATCAGGACCATCAAGGGTTGCACGGCACTCATCCGTAAACAAAACAGTTTGAAAGTTAGTCTTCATGTAGTCCTGAGCCCACTGCAACCTTTTTTGCTTGTGAGCTTGGTTTAGGGGTGGCCGAATAACAGGTTTAAGGACACTTGCAAACCTCTTGAGCATCCTACATCTTGAAGTTCGCGAGACTCCAGAGGCACCAGCGGCTTCAAACACCTGTTTGCTGCTATTCAATGGCATTTTAGTGGCTGCTCTCTTAACCCTACGCATTTGTTTGGCAGAAATCTTCCTTATTTTGCCTTTGTCTGAACGAACCCGCTTGTGCTGTGAATCGGTGACAAATTTCTTCACCGTCCGATGATCATGCGCAATTCTTTTGGAAATATCCAATGTTGTGATACCTTGACCAAGGTATTGCACTATTTGCCGCTTTTCAGCAGCAGAGAGATTCTTTTTCTTCCCCATTTTGCCTGAAACATGTAGCTTGCTTAATAATGTGGAACATCCTTCTTAAGTAGTTTTCCTTTGATTGGGCTCACCTGGCAAACTAATTATCACAGGTTTCTGGGATTGATTTCAATCATCCAAATAGCCCTGAGACACAATACCATCCATGAGTTTAATTGAAAAACCAAAAAATGAATGTTTATGACCCCTTGTTTATGGCCTAATAATGTGGAACGCGGTGTAGAATAGAATAGAATAGATAGAATAGAATCACGTTTATTAACTATGGTATAGTTAGAAATTCACAAGGGCTGTGTAACACACAAGTATCACTAGTTGAATGGTCCACTGAGGGGACTCAGTTTTGCTGATGGTGCAACTCAGTCTTCTGTATAATGGTCTGTGCCATGGCGCCTCCCCCACTTCTCCTGCAGATTCCGTTCCTGCAGGGTGATGTCTGGGAGGGGAGGAGGAGAGGAGCGGTGAGTGTGCAGTGAAGTCTGATTACAGGGCAGAGTGAAAGGCTCGCAGCAACCAGTTCACACCAAACAGACGTGCCGGAGCCGCCCAGGGATGAATGGGCCTGTCTGCCTGTTCCCTGCTCCCCTGCCTCCAAACCCCCCCCCCCCCTCCCTGCTGCCCCGCGCTGCCTGATGAAGCATGGCGCTAGAGACACCTGCCGTGCAGAGGCCCTTTATAGATGGCTTCATCCAGCGGTGGAGGCAGGGAGCTCTGGCCAGCGGTTTAACAGACAGCATCTCACCTGACACGGGCAAAGGTTAACGCGGGGCCATATGTCAGGGCCGGTGATGTGGAGAGGTGCCGACTGATGCCAGAGCAGTCTGATCTTACAGTGTCCTATGTGGGGGGAGGAGGAGGTCAGGTCAGATTACTGAGCGAGAGAAGTCTTCTTTTAATTTGAAGACACCACTCCAGTCAAAGCTTTGTTCTCTCGTCCTGTTGTCTGCCTCACATTTCATTGCGACATGTTGAGAAGCGGTCCCTCAAATCACTTCAATTGCTTAAATCACGTATTTCATCTTTGTTTGATGTAGTGCCTCATTTCTAATCCTTAAAATGAATTTCATATAACAGCAACACCAAACTTTGACATTTATTACCTGTTGCTTTAAATTATGTAAAAGAGTTTGACAGAATTGAGATGATTGAAATTATTATATTCCCCCCCCCCTGTTGTTGTGACCACCCTGTAGCACAAAACCTCAAAAACAAGCCTCGAAAACATGTCCGCCCCAAAAAATCGTACACCAGCGACTGACTCAGTGCTCTTAAATCTAACAATGGATGTCTCGCATTATAGCCAGTTTCGTATGCACAACAGCAAGCTGCAAGCTCTTTTGATTTAAACCTGAAGCAGATGTGTGCCGAGCCGTGTTCCTGTTCCTGCAGGAGGAGGAACAGGGGAGGTGAACGAAGGGGGCAAAATAAGATGCTGACATGCAAGCGAGACACGAGGGCCAAGTCTGTCCGATCCATCCCCCCCTATCCGTTTCGAGGTTCTCTCCCGGCACACTTGGAACCGCTTGTGGCCTGTTTGCTTATGCTAGATCCACGGCATTAACGCGGCGTTTCCCTGTTTATGTTTGCAATTGAACCATTAGATTTCTTCCTCTTACTCAAAACAAATGTTTGAAAGGGAAAGCCGTGACATTGGGAAACTATATAAGGATGCCGTGGCCTTGCCATGATTTTAAGACACGTATGAGTCGTATGAGAAGTGGAATGAGTTCAGAATATTATTATGCCCGCACACAAAAACAAAAAACAGAGAAACCCACAGCCTGGAGGGAAAAGAAGGAAATTGCTTTTAGCCTGCTACCTTTGCCCCTACGCCATAACTCACAGCATTTGTGACCATTATTACTTTTTCATACACCCCTCAAAAAAAAAGCGTTGCTGTTTCCAATTAGTGATTCAGCTAATGCCCTCGTTAATAACTTGAGTGCAGCCCTGCGGACATATCTTCCTGCTGACTGAGCCCGGCCAGATTAATGGTGCCGGCACCATGCTAAATGATGAGAAGTGGGCTTGTGAGGCAAACGCTTGCTGACTCTAATCTAAGGAATGCTGACTCCCTCCAAGGTCAGTAATTGGGCTCTACCCCCACCCCCTACCCTTCTCTATCTGCCCCAAGAAGCAGGCCCAAACCTGCACTGGAGCCTTTGAAATCCATCCCCCTTCGGGCTAGCCGAAAACATGCCATCTTCACAAACTAAAAAGGACTCTTCCTGCTGCCCCGAGACATAGCCATTTTGTTATGTTTGGTATTTCTGTCTATGTAGTTGGTACATAACTGATTTATGTCTTATGAAACATGTAAACACGGTGTGATTGTTTGTTTGAACCTCTGCAGGATAATAAAGGTTAATAAAACAGCTGTAGTTCAATTTAGTGAGAACACCCAGCCAGATCTCAAAGTAATTTCACCCATTTTCAGCAGTAGCTTCAGTGGCTGTCAGTGACTGGCTGCATTGGGATGAAACAGAACTAAGCCAGTTAACCCACATTATCATAACAGACTGCACTGGTTAACATGCCAGAAACAGACTGACCCACATCAGCCATGCAGAGTTTGAAGTGCTGCACAACTCTGTGATTCCTTATTGATGACCACTCACACACAGAGGGAACGCAACACGACTAGTAAAGATATTGAAAACCCTAGCTTATGACGAAGCATGCTAACAAGATGAAACATGGCTTCTCTGGTGGGCCGCCCGTGCAGGTTGGATTTAGCAAAGATGATCGCTGCCAGCTGAACTGCATCAATGCTTCTACTGTGCACGAAAGATTGACGACCATTGCAATGGCATGTATTTCCGGATAAACATATATCACACTACCAGATACGTCAAAATGGCTCAACGCAGAATGATTCTTAAATATGAAAACAAAGGAACAAAGGGAAGACTCCAAACCCATAAATTCCTCAACATGACTTAACAAGCAAGACAAGAACCTTCTGAATGTCAATTTGCTAAAGGCTACCTCAGGGAAAAGTGTACAAAACCTATCAATCTGTTATTGCATGTTTATAGTTTGAGCGATATATTATACCTGAACTTGGTTTCTATAGAGTCGTTGTCAAATACTGATAGATTATCATGTTTTGTTTTATTTCTTTAAGAGAACGTTTTGTTGTAGTAGTAATTAATAATGGACGAGAGTGGACCCCAAGCTGGAGTTAATTGCATGTATAACAAACCATTTCTTGTTCCATTTTGCTTCTTCTCACAGAACATTTGCATTACTGGGCCTTCCTGCTGACAGCTGTGTCCAAAACGTAAACCTGAAGCGGAGTAATGAGCAGAGCTCTGTGTGACTCCGGCCGGAGCCATACTGTGTCCCAAGCCTTTCCCAAATGTCTCCCACTCCTCATTCCTAATCCCCTCAAAGTTCCCAGCTGAAAGGAGGAGAGGAGAGGAGGGGAGGGGAGGGGGTTGGTGGTAGTGGTGGAGGAAGAGAGGGAGAAGGTGAGCGTTAGACAAAGAAAAGATAAGAAAAAGCTGCCGTGTTAAACAGCTTACCGTAATTAAAATTTATTTAGGGCTTACAAGGAACCCTTTCACTGACAAATGCGTCAGACAGAAATGACATGGTCTCAGGTGGAAGTGGCATTTTCTGCATGTCTCTCCCTGGTGAAAGGGAGACTCCCTATAATTACCTGCTCCCACCTCTAGCCGTGCCACACTGCATCGTGCCACGGAGAGCGAGAGAGAGAGAGAGGCCATTGTTGAGCACGGAAACTCGGCCACGCTCGTAATCTTGCCATTAAAACAACTGCCAGCGGCAGTGATGCAATATTCCGCTGGCGTACCTGCGCCCCGGGGCGAGACTTGGCTGCCGCTCAGGAAGTGATGCAGGGGTGTAAATTGGAATAATTTGCACGTAGGTAATCAGATGTTCCCACAGTGATGTTTACAGCTGATGAAAGAGGGCGTCAGTCTCATTTGGAGGGCACAGTTGGTGCTGTGTTTGAATGTGAGATTTTTGTCTGATGTTTTTTGCCTAATTTAAAACTACATATTAAATCATGCAATGCAATACACTTGGTCCTTGTGCATTAATGAATACAGTAAACAGGGATTCCTTGATGATAGAAATTTTGCCATGACGATATAAATGCTCTTCTGATAGAAGTCACTTCCAGGTCAAGCTAAAAAAAACTCTAATTGACCCTCACTTCCTTTCAAATCAATCCTACCTCCAGCAGGAGTGACTGTTCTGAAGTGAATGTCTGTGATGTACTGTACTGCCTTTGCTTCAATCAAATCCAGAAATCTTTGGGAAAATCTCAGGTGCGCTTTAGCTCATGCTTCCAACTCCTGGTTTATGAGTTCCCTTGTGAAAATGCCATTTTGCATCGTGCCATTGTTCCTGGCAGGGAACGCAGAATTCCACACGGCGAGACAAAAGGCCCCTTTTCTCCTCTGTCCACATCTGTCCACATTCACCTCTGTAATTGCAGGGGTTAGTCTCTGTAATTGACAGCGTAAATATTAAACTGTCAAAACCCAATCACTGGTGACACGTTCTGGCATGAGTCACTGCCAACGGAGCTCGGAGAAAATAAAATTCCCATCTGTCTCGCTCTGTCAGCAGGGTCAGGCTGTGTACAGCACAGTGATTCAGACCGAACGCCACCATTTTCATCTCACGTTGCATGTGCAATTTGCTTGCCGTGGTTAAACGAAGTGTTTTGTTTTTTTTTGTTTATAGTTTTGTTTCTCTTTATTGTTTGTTACGTGGTTCATCTGTTTTCCCTCTCCTCAGCAGGCGCTCAGTTGTGGTGAGCTGGGATATGTCCGTATTTAAAAACAAGACTTCCCTCAGCCGTCATCAAGGACTGGCTTGAGAGCAGCCCGAACTCAAAACACTTGTTTGAAACAATAAAACGAGGTTTTGCTCGGCTTGTGATATTCCCCCCGGTTTTGGAACCCGAACCTGAGTCCCCTGGACAAAAACAGGGTGGTTGAGCATGGAGCGAACCCCAGCAGCTTCCCCCGCTGCGGCTAACTTTCAGCGCGCCTTTGTTCTTTCAATTGCCAGAGCCAAGTGTTGAAAAGCAAAAGGCATGTGCAGCCTTTCTAGTCGCACAGAAGCATTTTCTTTTCCCCTCGCTTAAGCGAACACACACTTCAGGAGAAAAAAGAGGATAGGAAGAAGAGGGGGAAAAAATGTTCTCCCATCCTTAATCATTTTCTACAAAGCAAATACAACCGTGGTTTAAGAACATTCAGAAAAGGGCGCAAATCTCTCACCAACGAGCTTTCAGGGAGTTGTAATACTTAATGCAGGGAGAATGGTTACAGTTGCGATTGGCAAAGAACCTAAATAAACTACGGCGGGATGACTGAGAGCTACGCAAACAAAGGATTAGGTGGGAAGATGAAAAGAAAAGAGGGGGGGGGCGGAGGGAGACTCATTCATCTGTGACACGAAAGCTCCTGTATGCCCCGTGTGTGACGCCGGCCCCCGTGACACGGGGCACTTTGGGCGCTTGGCCTGGCGTAACCTATATCATTACCCTCCCGGTGAACGGCGCGGCAGGACTGCCGGTGACAGTCACATGTTCGCATGTGATGCTTTGGCCCACTCTGGAGGTGGGAACAGTTTTTAGTATTTCTTTTATTGGGGTCCATTATAGAAAGGGCAGAAGTGATATCCCTGCTCAACAAAAGAGACCTGATGAATGAGGAGGGATATTCAAAAACAATGATGCACCTCTGCCTCCAACAGCATCCTCATGGTTAAGAAAAGTTTTGATAAGGGAAGCAGGCCTTCCTACTGTATGTTTGTAAACAAAAACAATGCAGAATCTCGGTGCGCGAGTTACAACGGAATAGTATACGCTTCACCGTGGCAACTGCTGTCATACTAAAGAGACGACATCACACAAACACAGCGGACCCCGGCGGTGTCTGTTGCTACTCAACAGAGGTTGGCATCCTGGGATCCAGTCAGCAGTGCACTGGCTTTAGGACCCCTGGCTGTTCTCTGGGCTGCCCGTGCCCTGCCTGCTGGGTCCTGTGACAGTGAGACCTGACAGCTCAGGGGCCAGGTCCAGGACACGCTGTCACGGCAGCACAATAGGGCCCCGCTGGTGCACCCAGGCCATCAACAACGCCCAGCTCCCCGCTGGCGGATAAGAAGGGCCCACATAACAAAGGGGCGTCCAACAAAGAGCCCGTGTTAAATTGGGCATTAAATTTAACATTCGGTCACAGGGTCGAAAGTATTCAATGGGAGTTCATGAAAAATATATATATGCGAGGGGTGCATGGGAGGGAGGGGGGGGTATTTCTTGGGCCGCTGGAGTGGAAACTCAAGACTGACTGGGTCGCTCTCACCCCAAAATATCCGTAACAGTGCTTGTGGTTTGGCGCATTCCAGTGGCAAGGTCTTTGTGTCAAACCATTTCATCAGTGTGTTCACAGGAGAGAGACAGAGAGAGAGAGAGAGAGTGAGAGTAAGAGAGAGAAACATAGAACACTGAGCAGTCTTAATGAACTAACTGCTTTAAAAAAGAATGTTGTTTTCTAAAAAGCCCTCTTCATTAGAAGGGAAGATTACTTTAGTTAATTTGGCTCCTCGCCCGCCAAACAGGGGTCTAATTAAACCAGAGTAAATGGCAGACATATCCATGGACAAGTGCCTCACTGAAGACAGACGTTCTCCGATGAAGTGCAGGCTTGGCTGGGGCTGGCATTGGAAGACCCCCAGATGGGTTCCTTTTTACCCTCTCTCTGTTTGCACTGAATGCAGGACAGGCACCCCCGTTTAGGCCTGGACAGCAGGTAGACAGGGGACAAATGCAAATAGAAACCGTTAGCCTCCCAAATTGGGACTTATTAAGGCACATCGTATTTCAGTTGTGGTCACTCTGGTCAGCCCCGGTACCGCTGCCTGCGTCTCCGTATTCCTCGACAGCTCCCTGACCGCTCGCGGAAGAGTTGTTTTTGCTCGCTGTCAAGTCCAGGGTCCGCAACCACATTAGAATAACACCGCAGGCTGGCGTTGACGCTGAGCTGCTCGTCAGGTTGTGAGCGCGTGTCCAAAGACAATCTGAGCACACTCCACACAGACTTAGCAGGGCTGAGCTGAGGGGCAAAAACTCAAGCTGCTGCCCAGGTGGCAAACGGTAAGATCAGAAGAGCACCACAGAACGATTCACCCGAAGAGGAGCAATAGCTGGTCGAGTTGCATTTATGCCAACGAGAAAGAGAAAGAGAAAGAGAAAGAGAAAGAGAAAGAGAAAGAGTCTCAGATGAAGCGACACGGCCTTGATTTGCTGGATGACTTGCATTGCTAGCGATGACTGATTAACAGGTGATGATTAGGTGATTTCCTGGTGATGCAATATCTAACACACCATGTCTCACACTGCTTAGGTGGTCCTGGTAGCTGTAAGGCTGCTGATGAAACAATGTGTGAACTGTGAGTGTGTTGCACCCTTCGTGTATTTACAAACAGGCATGATTTTCCATACTGTTTCTCTTCACAAGCATTTTTCAACTTAGTGTGTCTCTTTCATACACAGTGTTTTCACACATAATTTAAACGATGACGTAAGTAGTGTAAATGCATTACATCATTCGAACGTTCACAGCGACTCCGCGTTTCAATCAGTTCTTTATGTCGCTTTTGGGAGGGCGGAGAGAATTTGTGGTGGAAATGTTGAAGTTTGAAGCAAAGTTGTGTTTTCTGTGTCAAAAAGCTCTGGTGTAGTCTCACCCTGAGACCCACAAGTGCTCCCACAAGCCTTCAGTGCTAATGTGGCTGTCCTGTATGTCACATCTTCAAGCCAAAGAAAGAATGGAAGGCAAAACATATTTTCTGGAAAGAAATACTCTGTCATGACAGTGGAGCAAAACATCTTTTCAGAGTGACATGTACACATACTTCAACTTACAAATACCACAAAAGCCTTTCATGCATTCAAATGGAGACTCTTCAAGTGAATTAGTGTGAACTGTCTGGCCCAATGTAAATACGTGTCGTTTGTTCTGATCCCAACAATGCAGGACTTGTTGTCGCAGCTTTCCGCACCTCTTGCCTCTGGTTGCTGCTCTACTGCCTCCCCTCAGGCCCAATGCAGACGGAGTCTAGTTTGCCTGAACCCGGAGAACCCCGTCCCCGTTGCCATGGCGCAGTGAGTTTCTTCCTATTACCTTGCTCCTTTTCCACGTGAATTTCCCTAACGGGATTAATACAAATGTATCTATCTATCTGTTGTTAGGAAAGGGATGACATTAACAAGCCACACTTTAATCTATCACTGTTTAATCTATTTGCATCAGACCATTTTTCAAAAAACAGTTTTTAAAAGTGTCAGCAATAGCCTATATGAGCAAATCTGACGTGAAAAGATTTTTTATTATAGACGGAAGTTTCAAAACAGATGAATGTTACGTTAGCTTTAGTCCTGTCAGACAACGATAGCGATAGCGATAGCTACTAGCTAGCGTTAACGTTACTTCAGAGGTAGCCTACAGTACGTGAAGGACAAAGCCCTCAACAATAGCCTACATTTGTTGTCAGGGCTCTCAAGTGTCACGCATTGAGCGTGACAGTCACTCATTTCGGTCTTTAGTCACGCACTCCCGCCACACATCGTATTTCTCACGCTGAAAAAAAACTCTCTGCTATTTAATGTGCCGCAGCGCGCAAACATGACCTGGCCGCGCTGCCCTCACCATGGAGGAATCAAGCACGTCTCCCCAATCCCCTGGATTTCTGCCGTGAGGTGCCACTTATCAGCCAATAAAAAAAATTAAAAAAATGGGCTAAACAATAGCCTATCAGAAAAAAAACGTATCTTTTGTATCTGTTGTATCTGGGTAAGATTTAATCCAGCAACCAATGAAAATAAAGCATCCTGGAATTGCGCGCGACTGATCTCCCGAAAGTTTCATTCACCTGAGGAAACCACTGGAGCTCCGAGCATCAGTCTTCTACAAAGAGTAAGTCGTCTCCTGTTTTAATGTTACAACAAATTCACAATGGTTTGACACAAGCAATGACAACTTGACTGCAGTTAGAGAATATTTCCCAGATAATTAGCATCAGTTTTTAATGAGTGTTTGTAGCCAACACAGTTTTAGGCTACAGCCTGCCTTTTCACTATAGCTTTGACTCCGAACTTCGTTAATAGGCTATAATAAATTAGAGTAGGCCTATTAAAAAAATATATAGCCTATAATTCGAACGAATATTAGGCAGCCCTTAATATTCAATGATGTTATGGGCATTATTTTTTGTAAATGTGTTTGCTTGAACATTCTATTCAGATTCCGAGGCTTCTTCACGCCTGGTGAAGTTGTGAATCGCGAGCTCATTAGGCATACTAGCATGTTATAAATATCCTGGCCATGGATGCATTAATCATTGCATCTGTCTTTCAAAGATGTTAGGTAAAAAACAAATAAGCATCCTGTCCTTCGCCCAAAAAGGAGAGCCCCCTAAAAAGGCCTAGATTAGGCCCAGAGAAGGTCGTAAACACATTAGAGGAGGAGATGGTGGAAGAGGAAGAGACAGTACAGGTGGAGGAGGAAGAGACAGTGCAGGTGGAGCAGGAGGAGACAGTGCAGGTGGAAGAGGAGGAGACGGTGGAAGATATGGTGGTAGAAACAGTGGAGGAGATGGCTAGAACAAAAGGGAGAAAGGTCCCAGGAGCAGCCACCTACAAGACCTCTTTTAATAGTGAATGGACCTCTAAATGGCCATGTATTACTGTAGGAAGCACCAGCTCATATTACTGGTGCTCTATCTGCCACCAAGAGAACTCCTGTGCCCATCAAGGTGTGCTGGATGCAGGGGCGAACTGGCCATCGGGGATACCGGGGGAATCCCCGGTGGGCCGACGAGGTTGGGATGGTCCAAAATACCAGCCCACTTCCATCACCAACCGGCCCTCCCACTTACACCGCCGGCACCTTCAACTATTTTCCATACTACTCGGAACGCGTATTATGTCCTCTATTAACTATATACAATAAATCCCTGACTGATTTTTATGTTATGATCTGTTGAAATAAGCAAGCTGGCGCTGTTGTCATCATCGAGATGATCTACTTTCACATGTTAGCCGTAGTCACTTGTTTACAACCGATGAGCAAGCTATCCATGGTGGTAGTTGTAAAGAGGGCAATCTTATCATTTCTAATAACTGATGTAAAATAAGTTAACCAGCTAGCTTGTTATGCTAAAATCACCGTGTTATACACAACACTAACATTATAAACAATGTTAATATGTTATCTAGATTAGATAGTGAGGTCATAATAACACATGAGTATACTGATATTGTTTTTTATTATCATGTGACTATAATGCACCCGGGCCAGGGGGGTATTCGTCGTAGCTCGCTAAACGGTTTAGCGAGCTAATTTTCAGGCTAAGATAAAAAACGCCCCTCTTTTTGGTTCGTGGAAGCAACTTTTGATAAATCACCATAGTTACATATCGATTAGCACTAACCTGCTCCAGGGCAGGCTAACTTAAGTGTAGCTGGATAAGCTTGCCAAACCCCCGGAAAAAGGAGGGATCCCATTGACCAAGGACTGATATTAGAGTTAGATTAGCGGAGGGAGAGAGTTCTTTGCGATCGCCAATATCCATTATTCTTGTATGAGCGCTACCGATTCAGCCGACAAGGAATCATTAATTTACAAGACCTTCTCGAGTCATTTATTGCAAACACCACATTGACTGTCTTGCGCTTTTTTGCGAGTGGTACATTTTTGTAGTGTCGGTGATGCGGAGAACAAAGCACTCATAATTATATGAGTGTTATTAGTACACCATAGCATATCATTATTGTAGAAAATGATTACGGTGGACTCATGATAAGAATAGAGAGAAATACAGACAATTTATTTTCACTGCTTCAATTTATTGCATTTGTTATTAATACATTTAGTCATTTAACAGAAGCTTTTATTCAAAGCGACTTCCAAGGAAATGTAAAACTACATCGAGGAAGGAGGTGAGGGGATTTGAACTAGCAACCATGCAGATTCAAACCAGTAGAGGAAACCTCTGTACTAGCTGACACTTGCCGTCAGGTATTCATACATAGATATCACACTATAAACATCCCAACACACCTTGCTCTCACAGCGGTGGTGGTGTTGAATTTTGTCATGATTATGGTCTTGTATTCTTCATAAGCGTTCATGTTCATCTCCTACTCGCCAGCGGAGAAAAAAAGAGCCCTTTTCTTTGAGTTTAGAACCACTATACCGTTAGAAAATCATGGTTTTGGTGATCGACCTTTCCTGCCTTTTGAAGTAGGACGTGCACGCGCAAATGCCATGATAACTTTAGCCTGGTTGAAATTAACCACATGATTAGGATGCGGATCAGCCGTTAACGAACCGATATTTGCTGTTCTCAATCAGCTCGCTAATCTTAACGGGCTAAAAGGCCAATTGATTAACTTAGCTTCAATCCTACGACGAACGTACCCCAGCAGAGTTAGTTTAGGTTCTGTTACCTAACTTATTGTTTTGTTATGCACCTTCAACACCCCTACACACACACAATTACACACCCAGCATGCAACACTACTGATACCACTGATGTTCACACCCCATTGTATGTTCTATTCTGTTCATTTCTACAATATAGTTCATACTAATTTTACCCTCTGATTCCAGTTTCTTTATTGTGTGGATATTCATTCCTTAATGTTCTGTAGTTATACGTATAACCATCTGATACTAGCCCAGAGTTAAGCCTATTCATCTAGCAAACTATACCTACCTTGGAGGGTTACAATAGCCAGTATAATTTTATTCCATGTGTCCACCCAGGCAAATTGGTGGATCCAAATGTTATAAAAAAAAACATATATGATGTAATTTCTTTGTAATCATCCAAAATAATGTTAAGTGTATGGGTATTTTTCCAAGTAGGCCACTGACTGGTCTATACGTGCGATGCATTGAATGGGCAACGCGCCGTGTATTGAGTGGGCAGCGCGCCGTGTACTGAGTGGGCCGCGCGCCGTGTATTGAGTGGGCCGGTCTGACAGTAACTCCCGGGCCACTTTTTTCCCCCAGTCCGCCCCTGGCTGGATGTGACAAGACACATATGCAGTAAGGGGCATCAGGCCAAACAGCAGGCACTGAAGTCAACCAGCACAGTCAAAAACTTGTACTTGCCAGTGACTGCAGAGATGAGTGTGCAAGAGGTCAAGGTGCATTTAAATGCATAAGGTTGACTACAATGTTCATGAATACCATTTTTCCTAATTAATACATCCAATTCTATGACTATGGCATATATAATGGGAACCAACACCAAAAATGCAAAAGGCAACAATACACAAACAACAATAAACAACACTCTTTCTCTGTCTCTCTCTCTCTCTCTCTCCCAAATTGAATAAATACTTTGTAATTTGTTGAATTGTCAGTGCCATGTGTCAAATCTTTTCTGCAAGTTTGAGCAATTATTATTACCAACAACAAAACACTAATAATAATATGGGGGGAGGGGGGGCGGGGCTGGTCTGTGGGCACACGGCAGGGGCGGGAGGAATGGGGGCGGGGCGGGGGCGTGGTCGGGGTGGGGGGGTGATATGTCACTCTTGCCTGTCTTCAAAACTTGAGAGCCCTGTGTTGTTAGTAATAAAACCATGAAATTGGAAGCAATTGTAAACCATGAAACATCCAGGATCCACAGCACTTGCATTGTGGTCTCTCGTGCTCAAGCTCAGCATCTCCATAAGCACAGGCATTTAAACAACTCAGACATGTCATGTTGCACATTGCTTTGTTGCACTGTTCTAAACTCTTTATTATCAATAACAAATATAACTATTTTTCGCTTAACCTACAGTCTGCTCTTACCACTGATTTTATAAACCACCATAATGTGTTACTGTGCAGATTAAATGTAGGCTATGCGGCTAAGCTAAACGTTGCTAGTTGGAGCTCAACTACTGTCATATGTTACTTTGATAGCATGCTCCTGTCTTCTTTTCCGTTTTCTTCAGTTGTCTGTAGCACCAAAGCGCCACCAACAGGCGTGGGGGATGTACTACAGCTGAGTCAATCGGATTCGCTGGGTTCATGTGCACGCGATTTAAAAAGTTGATATGTGTGAAAAATGAACCCGGGTTCAGGCAAACTAGGCTTCGTCTGCATGGGGTCTTAGTTCAGCTTATTTCATCTCTGCAAAGTCATGAAATTCAAAAGTCTGCATCAATCACCTCAGACACACTACTGGTTACATTGTCCTACCATGAGACCTCAACAGGCCTCACGTGTGTGTGTGTGTGTGTGTGTGTGTGTGTGTGTGTGTGTGTGTGTGTGTGTGTGGAGTGTACAGCTTGAGGCATTCTTTGAGAGAAGTGAGAAAAGTGCACCAGCCCTGCAAGCATGTCTGAGGGCAAAATGAGGTGCGCCCCCGCTTACAAAAACTCTGAAATGTGCAAATTTGTTTCGGACACGCCTAAATGAAACATCGGCGCCAAGTTTTGCCAGTGTTTTGACAACGGCATCATGTCAGTGATAATTGGGCCTTGAGGATATTTCTGACAGCATTACGCAAATGCATAAAATGGGAAAGAATGAGGCCTTATGAGTCGCGTTAATAGTGAAAGCCATGACAAGCACAGATCAAGAACGGATTTCATCATATTCATACATTTTTTATTGTATTTTATAATATTGTGTACCAACGTAGTGTCATTTTTTAACATCTTGTTTGGATATGTAAAGGGCAGGAATGATTTATTCACACTTACACTGGCAGAACTTGAAATGCTCTTGAGGTCTGTAGTTGTCAATATTCAAAAGCTCTCAGCTGTTTGAAAGTAAAAGAGCTCTCCCTTGAGGCTGTTTGCTTCGGCATGAGACAGTTGTCCTGCTGAATGAGAGCACAGGGGGAATACAGCAGGCCTTATGAATGACGCATGTGAAATGAAATAATGTTAAGTAAATACTGTAACAAACACCAGTCAAACATATGTCAATCATACATATATACTCTTAAAATGTACCATATGCCCTTTCTTTCATTCTTATTAAGTACCAGTAGCTCTGGACGGGATAAGGGAGGGGAAATAATTTGGGAAAGCATCTTAAAATAAAAGTCCCCATAAACACAGACACACAGTGACTTTGATGAAATGGTTTCACACGTCTTAATCCCCAATAGATCCCTATGACCTATAAAGCAGGGGTTCTCAAACTTTTTGGGGCCAGGGACCCCTCAAAGGGTAGAACATTTTCCGAGGACCCCCTCATAATCGCATCCCAAATTAAACCATATAGGCTTATAGCTATTTGTAATGTTTTATGCTTTTGGACTCTTTTACTCTAAAATCATATAGTACTAATATTTCAAGAGTTTTAGATAATCATTGTATTACATTTGGCATTACTTGACAGTATGTAGGATAGATTTGTAAATTATTTTTTGGAAAATGTGCTGAGTAGCTAAATAATGTTTACCTTACATAAAAACCAAATATTGATGGAATACATTTTTTTATCAAAGCAGATTGTAGGGTTTTCCAATACAACTCAGATTGTAGGGTTTTCCAACGGAGATGATTCTGAAGATTTATTTTTAACAAAGACATTAACAAACATGAAATATCCACCTAATGTTATCAAAAACTGGTATCCCAGACTGACACTCCGTACAGATCTCTGTACAAAAAATATGATAAACTCTTTTCAGTGGTGGTGTTGTGTGTGCGTGTGTGTCATCAATGAGAAGGGTGTTCCTGTCTCTCAGCACATAGTTTGTCCAGTGCAGTTTATTTACCCGGTCTTGTTGTCACTGAACGATGGCAACCTTTGAAAACCAGAAATCTGCAGTTGTTTTATGACTGATGTGATGAGCACTTGTCTGTATTAGCGTTGTCACGAACACTTAACAAATGGCATTTATATTAGTATTACCCTCCAACAAGATTCTAATGAAAACAACATGGTGACATCACTGCATTGATTATACACGTATAGCGTTTTCTTTCTAGAGGTTAATTTTGACAATGAACTGGGCTACGTTCTTGCAGCCAAATTGGAAGCTAGATCAACGTCTTAAACGAGAATAGCTACATGCAATAGGGCTAACCTATCTTAAAAAAAAGGCCTTCTGTAACGATAAACACGACCCGTACTGATGGAAGATTAAATGCATCACTTGCAGATTATGGCAGTTAACATTACTAGCGTGAAAAGTGCGGTTTAGTTACGTTAACCACACTGCATTATGATCATAGTACTACGCATAGTCAAAATTCTGTGAGTAAAATCGCTTGTCGCTAAACTAGGCTAAGGCTACTCGTGTTAGGCTGTATATGGGTGACCTTGGGGGTGTTCATGTTTTTAATCAAATTTGCTAACCTATCGTTCTTTGAACTCTGAAAACTTCGGGGTGTCTGTCTGAGAGGTCCTTAGCCATATTTGACGTGTTACCTCCCTTTGCCTGAGTGGCTTTTAAGCATGTTTTACAGACGGGTCTCTGTGTGTTGATGGGCTTTCCTTCACAGTCTGCTTCGTATCCGAAGTACTTCCAGATCTCACTTATTTTTTTTAAACAAGCCGAGGACGGTCGGCCAGAGCTCCTGCACATGAGGCCATGTCTCCCCTGAGATCACTCGCTGTGAGTGAAGGCTGTCTGTTGCATGTGTGAGAGCTAGGCAGCCCCGCCCTTGCAGTCAATGCGTGCAAGAAGCCTGACAGGGAGCGGAACAGTGAGTGCGCTCTGATTGCATGCTATTTTAATGCAGTAACTATACTTATGCCTTTCAAAACTTGTATAGTATCGGTACACCGTGTAACATTAGTCTACATGTTTTGTATACTGTATTGCAATAAATAAATAAAAAAATAAATAATAATAATAAAAAAAAAACTTTGGATGCCAGACTTTTTCGCGGACCCCCAGGCAAGGCGTTGCGGACCCCAGTTTGAGAACCGCTGCTATAAAGGACCCACAACAATGTAAAAAATAAAAAATGGCCAATCTTACACAAAGATGCGATTGATGCTTCGGATCTAGCCCTGACTTAAAACGGCTCTGTACAGGAGCCATTTGTAACAAGTTACCATGGTGACCATGTCATGATGAAAGTTGATGCGCACTCCTTGGTGGGGCGTGTTTGTTTCACACCACCAGATTCCCAGGAGAGCCTTGCCTAATAAAACCAGTCTGTTTGCCACTTGAGCATCACTCTCCTCCTCAATGATTCCTTCTAAAACGTGTTTACAGAAACCTCTGTGTGTGACTCGGCAGTTCCTAGGAATCAAGTTGGCAGAGCTGCGTGTGTTTGTGGCAAGGCCGTCAGCACTCCAGGCTTCCTCAGTAGAATCCTTTGCTTAATCTGACACTTTTAGCACTTACAGGCAATACCTGGAACTGTGTTTACATCACAGAGTTACATGACGGGTAGCCTGGCTCATGGCAACTGGCTCTGAATCATCAACACAGGGGGGTGGGGAGGGGTTATGGGGGCACAAGTACAAGGAGTGTGCTTGTCGAGGTGAATAATGGCTGATAGTTGCCTAGTAGCTTTTGTTTACATCACTGTCAGTCCTGGAGGTTTGTTGATGTTTAAAGGCCCAAGTGTCGAAATTAGATTTAGTGCAAGAAGGCGCTGTAATGCGAGACGCAAACTTTACTGTGCGTAATGAACAGAAAAACTGTTTGTTTAAAGTTACATTCCAGCATTTGGGATCAAGGCTGAACAAAAACACATGGCAGTAAGGGCGAAAATACACAGGGTATCATAACTGACTTCACGGGACAAAAGCTCACTCGGGCCTAAAGCTTTGTATTTTCATGCAGTATTCTGTATTTTCTCGCCTAGCATAATGAACTATGAAATAAATTGTAAAGTTTGACTTCTCTATTTTTATGTTATTTCACTGCTTTTATAGATACCAATTTCTTACATTAGTTTATGGCGAGTCTTGCTAAAATTATGAGAGTGTGTGAAGTGTGATTTATTTTTCCATGGAAGGTTTAAACATTCCTCTGTTTTTTCTTGTCCCCTGTCCAAAGAGCTAAGCTATAGTTTGAGGGCAAAGGGGGAGGGGTGTTTTCTTTCTCCCCAGGGGCTGTATTTTGTATTAATGATGTTTGTTTTCATGTTGTTGTGTGTTTTATTCTCCTCCATTATGTCTGAGCCGCGCGCTTCACCTGGCTGTAGACGTGAGCCGAGTGGTTGCCATAAACACTAGCCTTTATCAGCGCTGTCCTCAGCCAGCGCTGATTTCATCACAAATAGCCTTTAATGAGCTATGACCTCAAGCAGTTTATAGGCCATAAAGCACACTTCGAAGGAGCTTTTAGTGCGCCAGAAAGAGAGGTCACTCCAGAAATGACAGAAAAGCCTGGTCATTAGGCCTGTTTTCAGCCTGTTTCCCCCCCCCCTCTCTCTTTCTATCTTTCTTTTTTTCTTTCTCCTGCTTCTCCTCTCCCACACACAAGAGGCGCATTCACAAGGACCAAGGGTGGAGACGTGTCACTGTAATCAAGGTTGAAGCAGCGGAGCCCTTCTGGGACCCCAAGGTCTGACAGCACACACACACATACACACACACACACACACACACACACGTACACACACACACACACACACACACACGTACACACACACACACACACACACACACACACACACACACACGTACACACGTACACACACACACACACACCTTCTCCCTCATTCTAATATCCTTCACCTTTATCACACAACGTGCTTTGACACGCTCTCGCTTTCCACCCCCTTTGGGAAAATGTACGACAAACATCTTCTCAGTCTGACCTACTGAAAAAAAGACTCTCCTTTTGAACAATCCTCTGGCTTTGTCACTAACACTGCACATCAATTTATAAACAGCAATCATATTTCTTCACAGCTCATGTGGTAGAGCTTACTATTTTGGCTGTCAAGAGTAAGAGCTTTGGTGTTAATTTGTGTATTTTTCAGGTGCCTGACAGCTTCAGGGTCTTAAGGTAAACCTATGCTGTCAACCATGGTGACACACCGCAAATATCAGGTCATCAAAATGCAAATCACCGTATATTGCTGTGATTTGCTACTCACATTAGATGCTACTGTGGAATTGCCCGTAAGGTACCAGCCTAGCCTGATCCTGACAATTTATATGTTGTTTTTTTTAATGTTTTTTTTTTTTTCAGAGGCACCAAGCAAATGTTGAAACAATCCCAGGTGATGATATTGGATATATGCAAAGTAATGAAAGTTGATCTGGCATGATGAAGCCAGATGAGTAATCATACTGCAGGAGATGAACATCTCAGCCCTTTGGGTAAAGGCTGTTTTGCTCTGCACTTGGCACTTATCAAACAGCATTGCTTGCTGTTCTGTTTCACATGGGAGAATACACATAAGCTTACTATTAACGTCAACCAGAAAATCTTACAATTTCTAACCAATGTGACATGATTATTTGTGCTATGTGAAAGTTAAAGGCTTGGCTAGATGTTCACAAACAGATGTAGTATGTTTATTTGAAAATTGGTTTGTATTCATGAGCCATTTAGACCACAAAATGACAAATTCTTGCCAAAATCCATATCATGTTACATTGCATTGCATTAGGCCATAGAATCACCTGCAAGGCAATACGTTACTTTTTTTTTTACGCAATACCCAATATCCCAAATAACAGTGTCACAGTGGTGTTTGATATTTTCAGTAAGTAGTGGACAATGACAAGAGGGAGGAAGGACGTCAGTCCTCAAACAGCTGAAGGGGGATTGCCTTGTGAGAAGATGGAGAACGGCAGGTGAGGCTTGTGCTGTGGCACACATCATTGTATCTGCAACACCTTTGATGCCATCCTAGTGGAACCCCATTCCAACTGTGGACTGAGGCTAGGCATCCTCAGTCAGCTGAGCACAAACAAAAGAGAAACATAAAACTCACTTGCCTCAAAGCCAAACAACATTTTTCTACTGTACCGAATGAATCAAGGTACAAACAAAAGCCCCCAGTCAGTCAGACATCAGTCAGAGCCCCCTCATTTTTGGAGTGCTTGAGGCACAGGATGGTTGAAGGTGCCCGGAGGTCAACCCCACCATCCCACCCCCACCCCTCCATCTCTCCTCAACCTTGTGTAGGGAAAACAGGCAGCAATGACTCTTGTTTGGTTACAGGCCTTGAAATGTTTATAGGTTTTTCCACGGGGACTGGAGGAGAGAATGCGCCACAATGGGCCCGAGAACCGAAGCTGCCTCGACCAGAAGGAAAAAAAAAAGCCCTTTATGGATGTGCCAAATATGAATCACTGTAGAGCCGGATGCCAGACTGCTCTTTCCTGTGTTGCTAAGAGAGCCCCTCAGAGCACTGCAGTAGAGGAGGAGGAGGAGGAGGAGGAAGAGGGGGAGGCAGAAGGGGGTTAAGTGCTGCGGAGAGGAAAGGCTGTAAAGGCCCCCACGTTAGATATGACTCGATGCACCCATTCCCGTGCGCGGCCTGGGTGGTCCGCTCCACTCCTGATTTTTATACAGCCACCTATTAGCACCATTGGTCAGTGATTTATGCAGCTGTCAACTTGGACTTCATCAGCTCCGTACACCCAAGTGAATTGTGGGTATCCAGGCAGTGTGCGGGTGTGTGTGTGTGTGTGTGTGTGTGTGTGTGTGTGTGTGTGTGTGGAGGGGGTGGTGGTTGTGGTGGAGGGTAAAAAAAACTGTCCTCGGAGGAAAGGGGGGTGGGGGGAGGTTAGGGAGAGACGAGACAGAAAAAAATATATAACAGTAGAGGAAAAACACTCCATGCATCCAATGAATTATTTCCTACCCCCCAGTGTCTGGTTTGCTGGAAATAAAGCCAAGTGGAGAGTAGGGTTTATACAAGGTGCTTTTGGAAGGAGAATAGTGAGGAAGAAGAATTTGAAACTGAAAAGATTTTTTTTTTGTGGCGGGAGGAGAGGGGGGATTGGGGGGGCAAAGGAGCTGGGATCCAGAGGGATGCCGTTTGTTTACCAGAGCTGAAACAGCTGAGTTTCTCTCTCTCTCTCTCTCTCATGGTTAGACTGTCAGGGTTAAAACTTCCACCTGCACTAAATTTAGTTCATCAGGATAAAAAAAAAGAGAAAAACTATTTAATCTCCTTCAAGACAAAAAAAAAAAATGGTTTAACAAGACAGCCCACTTTGCTGAAACTGAGCAAGATTTATGTGCTCAGAAAGTGCTATAAATATCGCACTTTTATAGTTGCCACATTGTTCTTTCAACAATGCTATGCCCAGATGTAGCGCAAGGCCAAAGGGTGATGCTTATTAACTCGCTCATTTTCCCAGCCCCAATCATGCCAAAGAGTCCCTGGCGCCAGGAATAGCAGTACTGCAAACACGGTCAATTGTCTGAAAATTTCAGAGCAGTTTTCCGTACGCCTCACTTGGACCGTTGTTCCAGAGCAACACTTCTACGCAGAGGGCGCTGCTCAACGCTAACAGCAATCATTCCCCCTGCGAGCATGTGGTTAGAGCGTTAACTTTGTGATCTGCGCTCGACTGCGCCGACTCATTACTGTAATGGGAACATCTACAGCTCATAAACATAAAAGAGGCGATAGACTTCGGGGCTTATGAATTATGCCGTGCCAGGCTTCCATACAGAGTCCCCCCCTCTCACACACACGCAGGGCTCAATTAAAACATGCAAACATTGAGGATCAGCGGGTCATAGCGGCGCACCTGGAGTGAGTGCTGATTAGCGGAGAGAGAGAGAGAGTGAGAGGAAGAGAGTGAAAGTAAAGGAGAGAGAGAACCAGAGGGAGGGAGAGGAGAGGAGGCAGAGAGAGAAAATGAGAGAGAGAAAGAGAGAGAGAGAAAGAGAGAGAGAGAGAGACGTCCAAATGTTGATTAATGTGCGTCCCCTTAGAAGTGAGAGCCCTCCTGCCAGTCCACCACCATGAAAACCTCAGCTTTCTCAAGGCTGGTGCCCGTAAACGTGGCGCTCGTTTGCACCCAGCAATGTGGCCCTTTGAACGGGAGGCCCCTGCTTGTATTTCTGTTCATACATGTGAGAAAATACTGGGGGTGATGTAACAGCCACCAGTTTACTTTTGGACTGTAGCTGTATGCGTGTGCAACAGATTTACAGACTAAGTGTACGCATCTGTGGCGACATATCGCCATTGTTGTAACATCATGGGAAAACCCCCATATGTGCCAGCCAAATGTATAAAATTGTGTCAGGGTCTACGTCGCGGCACATCGATTCGCCACCATATTGTGCACAACGTTTCGCATTTACACACAGTGTCTGTGATGTGGCCTGGAGTAGCGCACATGTTTGGTTTGAGCGTTCATTCTGTGTTGGGTTAGAACCACATCGTGGCCGAGCTCCGCATTAAAAACGCTGGCGTGTGTGCAGGGTGTGACGCGCAGGGAGCCGCGCTCGAGAAAGTAATGCGGCGCGGTTAATTTACGGCGGGTCGTGAGCAAAGGTCATACTTTTTGATTTGGAAAAAAAAGAAGAAGAAGAAGAAGAAGAAGAAAAAAAATGCCTCGTTGAGGTCACAGTCGAGCTTTCCAGATGCGAGCGAATGTGATCAAAAAGTTCATAATTAGAACCATATAATTTGGAGACATTATGATATTAAAGATGGCAGCTTGGTTTCCCAAGCAAAACTAACTTCATGAGTGGCTGACCATAATTTAAGGTTGTGTTGTATGTGTGCCCGGGGAAGGGGGAGTCTGGAAAGCCGAAAAAAAACACACATTTAACTAAGAAATTGTTGGTAGCTGTTGGAAAAAAAAAAAAGCTTTGAACACTAGTGTGAGGAGATGAGAGGCCCAAAGAGGAGTGTCAGAATCAGTTTGTCACAAGGAAGAGGTTCTGGTGACACAAGTGAAGGAACACTGAAATAGTCTCCTCCAGGAACTCCAGTGCAAGCTCAAAGAGAGAGGGGAGGGGATGAGGGTAAAGCAGCCTACAAGTTAGTTTAGCGAAATTGCACATCAGTGTGGTTCTAAAATAGGCAAAAAGGATGAATAGAACCCAAATAGTCCGTGGGTAACAAGATACGTAGAAATCGCCACCCTATTCTCAATTACGCTTTGTTTCTTTTTCTGAGAGAGTATTAAGTTCAACCCATGGCCTTGATAAACTGTATCCAGAATCGGATTGGAAATTACACGATGATTTATGATTTATGCGCTTGGTTTTCATTTGTTATTGCTATGCTGTCGATTTTGCAAATATAGAGTTGAGCCAGGACATCTCACTTTGAAGGAATGAGAGTTGAGGATGGCCTGATTATCTAAATTGTTATAAGCTACTATTAGTGGGATACATTTTCAGCATTTATAACATTTCTTCTGGTAATAAATGTCCCTGAAGTTTGTAGTCTGTTTAACAACATATTTAATTAAAAAACTATATATCATTTTCATAATTTCATATAATTAAACATGGAAATACCAGGGAGACAAACAATCAAACAAAGGAAGCTCATTTATGGTGCTATCTCTTTTAGACTAATAAAATCAAATGTTCTGTGCAACATTAATTCAAATGATCTGAATATTAAAAGACCGTACAGCTATTCTACTCCTCCCAGCGATGGCGAGGTGAAATTGACTATTGGGTGTGATGCTATCTCTCCGTCGCTACCCATGCTAACCAGTGTTCTGTGGTTAGGCTGCTTGAACAGTCGGTTACTGGCTATGTTAGCTCTTATTTATGTGTATATATATAAATATAAATATATATATATCTCCAATTTGTATTTTATATTATCTACGGTAATAATTATTCACATTGATAGTTAATCACATTGCATTTGCACTACCTCCATTGGCCCATACTCTACCATACTGACAGCTCTCTGTAGTGGCTCTGGTGACTAGACTATCACTGCACTGCTGTATTTGTGTTAGTTTTGTGTGTACTGGTGTTTTTGTATGTGTTGTATAAGCTACTGAATGCCTACATTTATCTATCTATCTATCTAAAATCAGGGGCGGAGATCCCATTTCATTGTAGGGGGGGACAATACATGGTCAAATCAGAGTGTAATTCCGGGGGGGGGGACATGAAAAAATTGCTTTCACGAGAGCTAGCATAAACTGCTAAATACCGAATTCTCTTATCACATTTACAAACAGAAATTCGAAGTCATTTTAACATTATCTAAACAGCATTAAATGTACTAACACGAAATATCTATTCACAGACAAATAATGTCCAAAGTTCAAGAGAACTTGATGCTCAAAATAAGTTATAAAACAGCTTGACAGGGAATCGAACTAGCAACCTTTTGATTACATTACGACCTCTCTACCTCCTGCGCCACTGTCACTCCATATTACAATACCAGCATAGTACATGGACCGCAGAAAAAGTTGACATTCATTTAACTTCAGATAATTTAACAAATCTGGAGAGGCACTGAGATGTAGACCTACGTTTATTGACTAGCATGAACCTGCCCCTGACAGGACAGTGTCCTAGACTGTCTAGCTAGCTATCTTAACTGTGTTAATTACCGGCATGCGTGTGTTATCGGCAAACGTTCACGTTGTCATGCCAATCCATTAATAAACTTATGTATACTTGTGCATATCGATTGGAACTTCGTAAATGGAGTTTAGAAAAAAACTTCTTCTTTACATGTTCTTACTGCGTTCGAGAATGAGGTAAATCTCTTTACATATCGTGTATCATAGCGGCAGCGACAGGGGACAGAGTAGGAAACAGTCTGACAATCTGACCGTGTGTAGGCTACTGGGCTGATTAACTGAAACACGGAGCTGCCGGTAGCCCTGCCCGTTGGAAACAGCATGTGAACCAAACCACTTTGAGGAATAGGGGGAACATGATTTTTCAACACATTGTTTTACATCTATAATTAGCACCGCTTGTGTTGTCGTATTTTTATTTAAAAAAAAAAAAAAATAATAATAATAAAAAAAAAATGTCAATGATTGTTGGGGGGGACAAGAGATCACAATAGATCTCCGCCTATGTCTAAAATACATGTACTGTAGTGGTCTGACATCCCGGCAGCATTGTCCTCTGTGATGCATTTGTCTGCGCACGAGGCAAAGTTTGTTTAGTTCAACGGCCCATTTTGACCCCTGATGGCCAGGTGCCCAGTCAGACATATGGAGAGGACCCATCCAGCCCCGGGAGATTCCTGCATGGAAGATTCATAGAGCTCTCTCCAGCTCTGTGGTATATTTCAAGGTCGGGGGGCGTCGGAAAAAGTGGTCTCCGCGCGGAATGCGCAATGTCTCTCTCCTCCGTTTGCACTCTCTTACTCCATTGACTTATTTAATAACCCCTTGTGTAAATATGTTTTTCTTTCCCACACTTGTGAGCTTCTGTGCTCTTGAGGACATACGCCCTCTTGTGGTCACACTATGGGATGTGTGAAACATTTTAAATGATTTTGAAATCATCTAAATGCTTAAATGAGACATATTAAGAAGCTGTAAATGGTTTTGAATTATATATCATTTTGAATTAACAGACATGTGAATGTAAAAAGACAAATTGTATAACTTATTCACTGTAACATTTCATTGTGATAGACCTATACCCTACTACACAACAGGGTAGAAAACAGGAAAAAAACATGTCTGTCCTGACATTATATAACATGATTTAAAGTCATATTCATATTTTGTAATATCTAAAAAATAAACTTTACAAGACCAGAACATTTTTCCTTAACCCTCATGTGCACAAGGAAAACTAATTTCAGAAGAGCAGTAAAATAGATACCTGAAAAACACTGCCCTCTAGTGTCTTGAATGAAAAAATCCTTTCCCCAGTGCCCTAAACAAACAGCCTGAGCCCCTTAAAACGGAACGGTGCTTTCTTATGAAAGACGTGCAGTTACAGAAAACGTAAATTATTACAGCACCTCATTCTCGCAACCGGTTCTTTAGCCATAGAGTGAGCTATACCGGTCCTCCTTTCTGAATAGAAAGGAAACCTCAGTTCTTTTTTTTAATTGGTGCTGAAAATTCCACTTCTACCGAGAAACTGATGGCCTCTCTCTCACTTTAATTACCAGCCATCTATAGCAGAGCCAAATGTTAAGTTTTTATTGGCCAGTACTCAGATTCTGGGCAGGCAGCCCACTCCGCATTTGGGAGGCAGAAAATCCACTTAATTGTCCTCAGTTAGTCAAGCAAATTGCATTTTCTTTCAGGAGACAAAGGCCTTTATTATGCTGCATAAGTGACAGAGAAAATATTACGAAAGCGAATTAAATATATGGGGGGGACTTCATGTCCAAGTCAGGAAAGACCAATTCTCCACCTTCAAACATTAATTTAGCCTTTGAATTTCAAACCTTGAATTGCTATAAAGACCCTTGGGCATATGCTACAACCCTTGAGATTTCAGAAATGTAAAAGCTATTAAAAGTTAGATTGTTGTGCATAATCAAAAGGCACTATCATAAACAATGTGAAGTTTCAATAGGCTTCTGAGTAGCCACATTTCACAAGCAACCAAGGAGTTCAGTGTCATCAGGAAAATTAAGGTAAAAAAAATACAATGCGCTTCACAATTTCCACATTAAATCTTAAATGGCTTAAATGGTCAGTAAACAAGGACTTTCCTCACACATATACATTAGATATACATAAGATAACACAATAGTGGTTATGGGATGCAGTGGTTATCTGACACGATAAATGAAGGAAACAGAGGTGACAATGAAATTCCTGTGGCTACTTTTGCAATAGAGCAATACTGAAACACGGTGCTGTACAGTCCTGTGGCTGAGAAGAACATGGTACAATATGAGCGCTCAACAAATCAGGTTCACAGCAAGACTGTTTGGAAGAGTGCAGATATCAGCGCTGCACCAAAGAAATGGCTTGCAGTGTCCCTTTGACCTCAGTGTTCCTGTTGTTCACTCTACCTGCAGAATGTAATTACATGGTGTGAAACCAGCTGACTTGACAAGGAAACATGCTAGGATGTGTGGGGTAGTGCCCTATGACAAAATACCATTGTCATGCACAGTGGACCAGCGATATGGTGTCGCATCGACAAGCTGAGCAGTGAACATCACATCAGTAATTCAGTGGTGGTGTGAAAAGGATGGATACAGATGAATGGTCAATAGTAGTCAATTTGTTGTCATCTGGATATGAACCTGAAGCGGCAGAGTCATTGCTCTAACCTGTGTAGGGAACACCTCTGATATTTAAACAAAATCGGCCTTCTACTGGTACAAATGGGACAGAAAGGCTATGGTTTATGTTTGTAGTGATGTGCTGAAATGAGAAAAGCAAGGCATAGGTGAAGTTGGGATGTCAATAAAATAATAATAATTATAAAATGTATTTATGTAGCACTTGTCAGGCATATGCACAAGGTGCTTTTCATGACATGTTACAGTAGCTACACATAGGCCAACACAAATATAGAGAACATAGGGCAACACAAATATAAAGAACACAGCCATAAAAGCAGAGAAGAAAACAACACCATAGAAATCCATAAAATAGATAAACTAAACATAATAAATTAAAGAGGTGAAACAAGCATAGAATGAATAAGTTAAAGTAGACATGAAAAAATAATAAATAAAAGAGGTGAAACAAGCATAGAATGAATAAGTTAAAGTAGACATGAAAAAATAATAAATAAATATGAGACAAACAATGAACATCTCAACAGAATATAGTATAGAATAGGGCATAAAATAACAAACCATCGAACATGCAAAAAAGCAAGCTGATAAAATTGGGTTTTGAGATGAGTTTTAAAAATTGATTCATTTGATTGTAGCTTTGATTCTTTGTCCTCCATCCCCTCAACTGTCTGAGTTCCGAACTGTAAATCCCCAAAAATGCTTGCTTGGTTCTCATGACTCCCAAAGTATATAGACAAGACAAGCAAACAAAGTATGACAGTATACCCCTTCATTTTGTCTGTGTCCTTGTGTCCATAAATCAATCATGAGGTTTTGTCACACAAACTCAAGGATTGTGTCGTCTTTTTCTTTATATGAACCATGCAAAGGGGGTGACATCTTTAATCCAGCCTCTCAAAATTCAGAAATGATAAAGAAACTTCATATAGCACGTCTTGCTTCTTCCGGCACTCTGAGAAGTCTCACGTCGCTGAACTAAAGGAACATTAAATGTTTTGCAACTCATAATTAAAAAAAAAAAAAAAAACGAAGTAATGATTGACAGTAATGATTGGTCTGCTCATTTGACGCATGGATAGACACAATCAAGGAGTGTATCACACTCTTGCAAAACACACTATCAGTAAGATGATCAGGTGACACATCTTCCCATGTGTTCTCTTATATTTGTCACAGTACAAAATGTATAGTACTTCCTGGATTTTCTTTTCACTTGACAACCAAGTTATTGCTTTTTGTTTTGACTGTGAAACCCCAATGTCAAGTCTCATATAGGACTTGACCCTGGACCTCAGCTTGCATTGGCCTCCCATTCCCATCTAAATTCAGCTGATTCAGTCAGATTCAATAAGACTGACTTAAGAATAAATGTCTTGCATTTTCTTTCCAGTGATCACGTGTTAAGCAGATTTTCTGTGAAATGTCACAGGGACCAGATGTGTCTGCCACAGCCTAAGTCTGAGAAGAGACAAGAAAAGATCAAACCGCAACCAGCATTACACCAAAACTACCAGTGCCGTCATATTCTCAGCGATGAGGCAGTGGAAGCTGGTAAACACTTCTGTGCTTCATTCAAAAAGTTAATATGTAAAATGACCTCGTGTGTTGAGCGGTCGAGTAAAATATCCGTTAGGCTACATGAAGTATGTCACATTAGGGCAAAGACGGGAAAATATCTTAATGACACAGATTCAGTTGAACAGCATGAGTTCAAAATGATTTCACGTGGTGTCAATAATTCATCAGTGTGATCACAAAACACAACACTGGCTCCCTTTGCACAAACAGACCAACACTGTAATAAACTTCATAATCTCCTTTGTGTATTTGGTCTGTGTTCTTGGAAGAATGTCAGGGGAATCATACAAGAAAAAGCAGAGAAAAAGGGGAGCACCCGCATATGCATCAAACAGAGCAATCAAAACTACATGGTGAAAATACATTAGAATACATATAGTACATATATCTTTGTTCATAGTTATTTAGACTGTGGACTAATGATGAGCTACAAAAGGACAAAAACACCAGTTGGATGAACCAGACAATTGCAAGAATAGTCTTTTATTGTATATTTGATCCCATGTCAATTCCTTTTGCTTGCTTTTAAGTAAATTCAACTGGAGCCATTGTAGAGAGTTGTAGTACTTTGTACTAATATTGAAATCACGTTCCCACTTGAAGTCCCTTTCCTTGAAGCTGCTGCGTACACTTAATTCCTACGAGTAGAAAGAGCCATGAAAGAAAGGACGCTTCATCTAAACATCCACTACTTTAGCCTCGGTGAGTCAACACCACACTGTCAGATTCCATGTTGATGTACCAGGTCTGTGGCACCAAACCGCAAAACAAAGCTTGGGAAACATAGCTAAAAATAACAGAGTAAGACTTTAAAATTACTTTTACAGTATAGTGTGAGGAAAGGGAGAAAAAAATAATTCTGAAAGCAGGACAAAACCCAAACGCTTTGTTCATTTTCCTACACATGAGCACGTCAACAAGCCTAGCTGACACAGGTCCCTAGGGGAAGCAGGTACTTGAGGCTGATTTGGCAGGGGGTGGTCAGGGTTAGTAGGTAGTAGCGGGTGGGTCTCAGAACTCCTCCTCTGCGTTGCGGGAGCGCAGTTCCTTGAGCTGCCTGAGCCGCTCGATGCATTCCTTTACGCTGCGTTCTCCGTGGACCTTGTTGTCACGCGTGCGCACGTTCACGGTGTCGCTGGTCCTTTCCTTCTCTCCTACCACTAGTCACAAAACAGAGTAAAGTCAAGGTCAAAGGGATAGCTTTCAATTTTCTCAGAAAGGTCTAACTAAAAGACATAAACTCCAGCTGGACTAAGGGAGAATTGGCCTGAACTCCCCCTGGAGCAAGCACAATGGCGACAGGGGAAAGGAAAAACTCCCTGTTAACAGGAAGAAACCTTGAGCACAACCTCAGCTCATAAGGGGGGGCCCTCTGCTTGGACCCGCCCGGGTAGAGAGGTAGAGATAGAAGGGGGGGCTGGTGGCAGATTAATTCAACAGTAAGATGGTGTTCTGTAGCCAAACCCAGAACCAGACCACCTTCAAAAGGCGAGCGGCCTTGAGCCTCACAGCAGAGGCCGTAGCAGTGGAGGTGGTATTGTCTGGCAGCCTGCAGCCGCACTCACCAAGGATGAAGTTGTACTGGGCTAGCTGAGCATTCCGGATTTTTTTGTTGAGGGTGCAGCCAGGGTCCACATCCACGTCCGCCATGAGGCCCACGCTGTGGAACTCTTGCCGAACCTGGAGGTGTGTGAAAGACACACACACACGTGAGCAAGGGAATGTTCTCAAAATGATAACCATGTGTAGTGCCAACTGAAAAAAAGGCACACACAAAAATGTGGGTGGAAGTGGTGCTAATTAACAAAAGCAACACAGGTGCAAGTCCACAAAACAGACCGACCTTTTCAGCGTATTCCTCACAAGTGGGTCCTACAGGTACGACCATCACCTGCCGTGGAGACAGCCACAGAGGCCTAGAGGGGGCAAGGAGCAATTCATTTTAAAAACTGGCAGGTTGTTGCCTCTGTTTCTTTCCCATGGCACACACACACACACACACACACACACACACACACACACACACACACACTGGATGAACCCGCAGCACAGAGAGACGCAAGGGAACTTTTCAAGGGAAAATTCTAATTCTACAAAAACACAGTGAAGACCTGGTAGACATCTTAATCAAATGGACAGCTGTTATTTAACACTTACCATTTCCCGCCGTAGTTTTCAGTCAGGATAGCCATCATTCTCTCCACCGAGCCCAGGATGGCTCTGTGGATGATCACTGGCCTCTTCTTGTCATCACCATCATGGCTACAAGAGAAACCATACACATTAAAAACAACTGTAAAACATCTGTTTCCAATACTGACCACATGGTGTCACTAAAACGTCACAAACAACACATCCACCACGATGCCTGTGGCTGGTGACTTTGGCTACTGCGATGATATGATTCACAGTGCCAGAAATGTGTGTGGCATTAACCTTGGAAACATGGTTAAAAAAAATCTTTCAGGTGTAAAAAAAAAAAAGAAAGAAAAGTGAGGGAAAAAAAAGTCTCCTTGGGGATTAACAGGCTGAGATCCAAAAACAGAGGTGTGTGGGCAGACAAGTAAGCCTTTGAGAGCACACAAACATGAAATTTCCACTTGACTCAAACCCAACAAATATTTGAAAAATAAACCTGTCCAAACAACAGCATGGGCAGCTGGGGCCTGTCGGGTTCAGACAGACATCTCAAACCGCCATCTCAAAGGGTCGGCCTCTCTCAGACAGCAAGATGTACCTGACAAAGGAGAGATTGAAGCGGATGGGCAACTGGAAATCCAACTGGATGGTGGCACACTGGTGGTACCTGCCGATGGCATCCTTGATCTCAATGTCAATCTGCAGGGGAGATGAATTGGCGCCCAGAGAGAGATTAATTGCTTCGTGCAGTTGTTAGGGTAAATATAAAAACAGTCTGTATGTTCATTAGCAAAGGCGGATGTTCCCTTCATACCTTTGGCCCATAGAAAGCTCCGTCCCCTGGGTTCAAGACCCACTTCTCTCCAAATTCATTCAGACTGTTTTCCAGTTGCTACAAAAACAAACAAACAGACAAATAAATAAATAAAAATAACTTATATATATATATATATATATATATATATATAGAAAGAAAAAAATGACTTTGATCTGTGAATGGCTTTTCAAGTGCTTGGGATTAGCGGACCTTTAGTCAGCCACATTTCAAACGTACATCTGTGAGTAAATCTGTGAACTGTGTTACTGTCACCTTTAAGAGGATTTTCTGTTAAATGTCACCTGTACATTTCCCCCCCACCTGACATCTGATTTAGGTAGGGCAGGCATTTGAGAGAGTGACAGACAGAAAGGAGGAGAAGGAGGAGGAAGAGGAGGAGAGATAGAACATGACAGGCGCCAGAGAGCTAAAGCTAGAGCAGGAATGACTGACAGGCCTGGTCTACCTTTTCTGCCTGGTCCCAGACCTCCACCTCTCCCAGGAACTTCTCCGGTCGGGTGGAGAGGTTCAGCTTGAACGTGAAGCCGAACACTTCATAGACGGTGCGCAGGAAGTCAAGGCAACCCTTGATCTCGCTCTCAATCTGAGGGAGAATAAAGAAATGTGCCATGCGTTCACAAATAAACATCAACAACAAGCTATGTAGCATTGATTTCACGTTGACGACTCTTAAAACAACTGAAGAATGAATTTAATTGTTTGTCCATTTTTTTATACCAAAGTGTCATTTTTTATCCTATCTTTTTTTTTTTTTTTTTTTTAAAGGTACCTAGTCTTCCTGGGCTGAATAGTTCTGTAATGGGAACATGGCTTTAATATTTTGGTAGTGGTAGGATATCTAATGGAGGCAAGGCTGACTTTCTGTCTGAACCCAGCCCATCACGCTATATAATTTCTGTGTTTGAATAAACACTATGAGCTCGGCCCACACACGTACACACAGTAGATGTCTGACCTCAAAGGACTACAAAGCACCTAAAAGAAATCATACAGGCATTATATTGTAACTTTACCAATAATAACGTACAGTTGTAATTTTACAGTTAAACCGTAAAGACGGCCCTGGAGCCTAATGTGTCATAGGGTTTGATGAGGGTCAACTGGAGGGTTTTCTTCTTGGTTCTCCGTCACTGATAGCCCCCTCTGGACAGCACGTCACCGCTCACCTGGTCCATGGTGCAGAAGATGTGGGCGTCGTCCTGCTGGAAGCGGCGCACGCGGGTCAGCCCCGTCAGCGCCCCCGACAGCTCGTTGCGGTGCAGGACGCCAAAGTCCGCCATGCGCAGAGGCAGCTCCCTCCAAGAGCGTGGCCGGTGGTCGAACATCAAACTGTGTGTGAGGATGGGGTGTTTAATACATCGCTAGTCTACAGCTGTAGAGACTCCAGGGTTGACAGAACCTTGACTGGTACCTTGGGTAAGTGCCAATCCCTATTATTAAGGACAAACTTGTCAATTAGCTAATTGCACCTGGTGGCTGCAGCCAAGTGAGAGCACTAACAAATTACTTCATTAGTAAATCATTACTAAATCAGCGTAATCGACTCGGCGACTGTTGGTTTAAGGCTGTAAATAGAAGAGGCTGCTGGCGCTGCTCCAGAGTTAGTTCTGAAGGGTTAAATGCCTTACCAGTGGCCTGGGCAGTTCATGGGCTTTAGAGCGAAGGTCTCCTTCTCCGACTCGAAGGAGAACATGTTGTCGCTGTAGTGCTGCCAGTGGCCGGAGGTCTGCCACAGCTTGCTGTTGTAGATGTTTGGGGTGATCACTTCCTGGAAACCCCGCTTCCTGTATTCACTCTGATGGGTAGATCAGGAAAAAAAATTAAAAGTTGACGACCAGTACGACTTTTACACCACATATAACGTTCACCACACAAATTTATGGGAGGCAGCGGAGTGCACAGTCATTTTAAAGGAAGGACACAAGAGCTGTTCCTAGGCCTGTGTGGACCAAGGCACTCACCCTGATGAACTGCATGAGAGCATTGTAGATGTACGCCCCTTTGGGCAGGAAGAAACAGCTGCCAGGGCTCAGGTCGTGGAAGAAGAACAATTCCTGCTCCTGTGTAAGTGAGATGAGGGAGAAGGAGAGAGAAAGAGAAAAAGAAAGTGACAGAGAAAGAAATAAGATAGAGAGGAGAGAGAGAGAGAGAGAGGAGAGAGGGCGAGGGAAGAGGGATGTCAGATTAGTGGTCCCCCCATCTCTATAGTGACAAAGCGCTCCCCGGGCGCCCATCAGCGGTGCGGCCAGGCAGATGGCACATTAAGGAGGCAGACATCTGCATGCTTTATGGAGGCACCGGCAGGCCTCCGCAGCAACGTGACGCCCGCCGCGCCACGCCACACGACACGTTGCGGCATCACTGACAACCGGGCGGACGGGGCGACCGGGATCGCCCGTCGCCGCAGTGCTGACAGCTGGCGCACACGCCCATTATCGCATCTACAGGTCCCCGTGTCCTCTGCTGTGCCGTGAGCCATGTGTCTCTCTGCCTCCACACCCAGGTCATATCCTCCATTACGAACACACGAACACAAACACACACACACACACTATTTACCCCTTACTTAGGCTTACAGGCTAATAGACACACACACACACACACTACTTTATTGGATGCTACTGTAAGTGCCCCATCAATCACTTGATAAGTAACGTCTTGAATGAGTTTTTTTTTTTTTTTTTTTTTTTAATCCTTCTTTCATTAGTGGTAAGCTTTTAATATGTGCTTCTTTATGAGAGTGTTTCCAGATGTTCACTTCTAATAAAAAAAAATAGAGGCAAACACATTCTGGATGATTCAGGATAACGACGGCACACCCTAAACTACGCCTGGTTTACGATGATGACACCAAGGCTCTAAGAAAGACGCTCCACGTGCACAGTCCAAAGCTTATGACGATCTTTTGCTCGCATCCCTCACGAGAAGTCATCGGACAGGTCGCGCCACCCTTTGCGCGTTTGTTTTCAGTACGTACTCGGCCCAGTTTGCGGTGGTCTCGGTTCTTGGCCTCCTCCTGGAACTTCTCCCACTCCTTCAGCATCTTGGGGTCAGGGAAGGAGATGCCGTAGATCCGCTGCAGACTCTCCATGTCCGCCTTCCCCTCCCAGTAGGTGGAAGAATTCTGCGAGGGTTAAACAAAAATGCTTTGCTTTACAAACATAACCATACATTAAGTGTGTGTTAATCTTAAAATGTCTCCCAGATGGATAACCTGTAAGCTAAACTAACAGCAATGTCTACTTCTTCCACTTCTCCTGTCTTCATGAAATCAGCTTAGTTCAAATTTTGATTTATCAAGGCAACATGTGCTATGTACCTTATGGATCTTTAAGGCCTTGATCTTTCCAGTATGTCTCACATGAGGACCTCTACAGAGGTCAATCAAAGGACCACACCTAGAGAAAGGGTTTGAGAAGTCAAAACACAGGCGAGAGAAGAAGCGTGTCTGCTGGATATGTAAAACAGACTTATATTAAATACAAAGCAGTACAAGAGAACAGTATGTAGCAGTCCATCAAACCTGTACACAGTGGTGGTTGGAGTGGTCACCTTCTCGTTCAAGATCCTGCACTTAAACTTGTTGTACTGTAGGGAGAGGAAGAGGAAGAGGAAGAGGGAGAGTGAGTGGTGGGTTGCAGCGACAGAGAGGAAGCAGAAAAGAAAAAAAAAATCAAATGTCAATTTCTCTGCTTTGAAAGCCTTCAGAATATGCCATCTTTTCAGGGCTAGATAGATATGGTATTTTTTTTCCCCCATGCGAACGGCGGGAGAGCTACCTTGAACATTTCCAGGAGAGTCTCCTTCTTTATCTCCAGCCTCTCAAAGGGCTGCTTCTCCTTGATGATTTTCTTACACAGGTTCTCCAGACCGGGAAAGTCATTACTCGACACCCCTCTGCCAGACAGAAAAAAGCGAGAGAGCGAGAGAGCGAGCAGAAAGGGAGATGGAAGGGGAGATGGGACAAACTTTACCAACTTCAAACCTCAAAAAAGATACACCTTCATTAATAAACATGAGCTCTAAGACCCTAAAGTGCGAAGTTGAACAGATAGTAAGAGAGAATAGTGTGGAGAATATGTTACTAATTAAAAAGCGTTCCAGCACTGCCCACCAAGTGCACATGCAATAAGCTCGGCAACCTGTTCCTCGGCCGACAGATGGAAACCACAAACAAGGTGCTATCTGACAGCAGAGGTATCTCGCAGGATACAATTACCATAAAATGACTATCATTGGGGGGGGAGTTGCCGTTGCTAATAGTCACCTACACTAATTTCCACGAAATTACGCCGGAGGAAATGCAGGAGTCACCGAAAAGGTCAAGTTAAATTGTTTACCGGTCCATTTTCTCTGCCTACAGTCTTCTGAATGTGCTAACTGTGGAGTCTTTGTTATGGTAATTATCTGGAGGACATTCATTTCCCACCATGGATGTATCTAGTCTTCAAAATGTGACCTTTTCCTCAAAGCCCACAGAACACTTTTTGAAACTGACTTACTTTTTATGCCCTGCCAAATTAACGTTGAGATAAATCAGAACAATAATGAAAAATACACAATAAGCCTGATAAAGTAAAAAGTTGGAAGATCACTTGATGAACTGCAGGTTCAGACTATGAATTTGCTTTTCACTTATGGCACAGTATTATATATATGCTTTTACTCTGTCTTCATCTAGCAAATAGCCTAGGATATGTGGTCTGAAAATCATCGACTCACTCATTGTCAAGGAACATGTCGTAGTAGAAGCCGTTGTCGATGGGCGGCCCGTAGCACAGGCAGCCACCGTACACCTTCTCCATGGCCTCGCCCATGATGTGGGCACTGGAGTGCCAGTACACCTGAGGGGGCAAACAGCTGAGTTCAACAAACGGGCACATTTCGCCACAGAGTGTGTAAACACACAGACTGGGAGTACTGGGTCATTACTACAGGCACTGTTCTCATCATAACACTGGGTCATAATTTCAGGCGTTCGTCCTTTGGTGAAACTGCTATGCATGGCAGCATGGTCAAATGTTTGGTCGATAAACAGGTTAAAATGGATTGCCTTCATTTTCATTCATCCCCTTCCACACACACACACACACACACACACACACAGATGTTTTTCCACACTCTGGTCTGATTACATATTGACATTCACAAGAATAAGCAGAAATGTTTGCTATTAAGTAGGTTATGTTAATTTAGAATAAAAAAAATATTTTTCAGTTTTTCACAGTTGAATTGTAGTTCAATGCCACCTTTTACTGCAATAAGAATTTCTAAATATGCCAAGTCTGGGATAGTCTTAATTGCGGTTATCTTTTTTTAGGTCTCAGTTACTGTTAAAAGCACAAAATAATAAAGAGTTCAAAGATGGAGAGTTCATCTAAAAGCATTTTATCTTTATTAAGATCTACATTGGGTATACAAATGCTCTTATTACGCTACAGTAAATTATCCTTAAGCAGTAGAACAAGTTTTGGGTGACCTCCAAACAGGCCACAACTGCAGCACATATCTTACAAATGTGTGCATAGAAATGTCTGACTCACTTCGTAAATACAGCAAGGAGGTAATACGAGACAATAGTGAGTAGTTATTGGCCAAAACAAACTAAGAGGTCAAAAGCGGGGTTTAAGCCCTACATACATTTTACAGATAACATGTACACCCATGTTTTCCAGCCAATGAAAGTGGGCCTTCTAGTGTAGCCAATTCTCTCACACCTCTCCATTTAACCATATGGGTGAGCAAAAAGAACTTCACTGCAAGGGATTACATCTATCTCTATCTGTCCATCCATCATGACATGTAAAACATCAATCTCTATCTGTCCATCCATCATGACATATAAAACAGGTAAAACACCCTGTGCTGTAAATAACTTACAGCTTGAGCTTCTTCATCGTCAAACTTGAGGAGCTGCAGGCTGCAGTCCTGCTCTAAGGCTCTGTCCAGGTCCCACACATTGCCGTTCACTTTAGCAATCACAGTGCTATCAGCAAGGCCTTGGCTGTTTAGTGGGAGACCAATAAAAAAAAAAGACAGTTAAGATCACAGGACACATTCAACATGGCTGAGGTTTTGCACTACAGCCAGTAAACATTGAAAACCTCAGAAAGATGAGATACCTATAACTTTGGACCATACCATCAGGCTTTAGAGGATTAGTACCCTATGAAAATCAACTAATTCATGACTACTCATAAGTGAGTAAGTGCCAACGTCATTACGTGCATCTACCATCAGATAGAAAGCAGAAGTCACATATTCAACACTTCAATACCCCTCTACTGTAGCCCTAACCATTGAAGGCGTTTAAACCACTTGCACCAGGCAAAAAGAGTAGCAACAACCAAACCCACTTTGCTTTAAATCTCCTTTGCAGTTGCTGCTATATTCCTAGTTCACTTCAGTACTCTGGACAACACTGGGTTTGGGTTAACACTGGTGAGAAAGTAACCTTATTCTTAACCTGCTTCTTATGAATGCAGATTAACTGTAGGAAGGGGCCACCACCTCACCTAATGCCACAGGCCACTGTGTATGGGGTAGTTTTCCAGGTCTCCCCGTCCACCACCTTCCCGTCGGGGAGGGTTATCTTGATGGGCTTGCTGTCCTTTTCTGCCCGCTCAGCCAAGAGGGTGTCATGCTCAGCCTTCAGCTTGTTATACATGGCCAGGCGATCTTCGATATACTGGGGAGGGGGGTTGAGCTGTGGAGTGGCAGAGAGGGTTCCCAATGGGAGTATTTTGGTATCATGTTTTGCATCATCACAGCCCAATTACCTGAGAGGCACAAAATCTTGGTGATACAGCAAATAGTCATATATATGCTGTGTATCCCACATTCAAACCTGACATTTTCCCCACAAAATGCAATGCTGAACGTCTAATATAGCAACACTATAATGTACTACTACTACTACTACTACTAAGTGAATGGGACACACACAAGAACACAAATCTGCATCTTTATGGGAAAAATCCCTTGGTGTGAATCTTTTATGAGACAATGTTAGTTCGCATACCGACCACTTTGCAGAAAGTAAACAGTCAGGGCAGAATGCCTGTTTGATGGTAGTAGTTGATTTTTGGTACAACTCGGCCACTCACCTCTGCTCTGCATGCAGAATCCCCAGTAGCGCCCTTGCTCTTCTTCTTCCCTCCATCTTTACCTCCTTTCTGTCCAGCAGCACCGCCCTGCCACCACATTCAACAATACCAATAAGGCACACCACACCTGTTTAATTCGTTGTGTGCAAGGTTTCAAGTGCTCCGTGTGTGCGTGCACAGCTCCACCCAGATTACTTTTTATTTACTCAAATACAAACACAACCTGTAGGATAGGCTGCCTAGTGTGACGAATTTGACAGCTGGGTTGGTCGGTGTGACTTTAGATGGCTGTTAACTAGTCGACATAAACGATGCTGACAAATATTTGTCCATTTTGTTTTAGAGAGCAGGCTAACAATAATGTTGTTCCGTTGACCAGCTGTAGCCTAATTGGTGGTTGCATCACATTTTCTTTCGATGGATACTTTACGCACACCAAACCAACCAAACACATACTACACACCTGACAACCACTTGTTACATCTTAACTGCAAAGCAACCAGGTGGTAACCAGAGTAACAATGCGGCAGCACCACGCCACACGCATTGATAGCATGTTTTCAATGAGAAATTTGACGGCTAGCTAACCTCGCCGGCTAGGTTATTTAGCCATCAAATGGACGGAGCATTACCTTCTTCCCTTCCTCAACTTGCAGCGCATTCATCTGCTGAGTAACTTTCTCTTCTTCCATTCTGAAATCACTGATATTAGACAGAAATGTACTAACAGGAGCAAACTTCTGCTAAAATTACAATACAAGACACAACCACCACTCTTGTCTCACCGGCATGTACATATCCCGGATATGATGATGCTTTCGTTTCATCGCCAATGCTGATGCAACACTTCCAGTTAGAGGCGGTCATTACCTGATTGACAGGATTTCTAGCTAATCAGAATAGAATGAGTAGACTTACCGACTGTCGCAGGAGGATGATGCAAGGATCTCTTGCTCTCGTGCTATTTAAACCATATTATATTATATACTCTTGGCTGTTTTGTGTTTGAGTAATTACATTAATTATGTCAGCAAGTAGCACTTTTGAAAGTTAGGCTACACTATATATCTAAGTGTTTGTGTAATAACTGTTGGAATATTATTATTATTATTGCCTACAATTCTTATTTTTAATAATATAATTTTTTTTTGTTGCTTTTTTTATATATATATATTCCAACAGTTATTACACAAACACTAAAGCCCAATTTATGGTTGTCCATTTACGCAGACACGCAGAGGCCTCTCTGTTGTTGCAAACCCTCTCCGAGCACCTCTCCGTGGCCTGACATGCACCTCCCAAATTTTGTCACTCTCTGTCGAAATGACAAGACCCCAGGGCTGTGATTGGTCCAACCCATGCTGTTTACCTTGTGGGTAGTAACATGCTAACATGCTATTAGATATCTGGCTCAGACACCTCGCAAATCCCCTCAGACGTGTTTTTCAGTTTCAATAACGGGGTTTTTACATTGCACTATGTCTATTTCGCGGTAAATAAAAAAAAATCAAGCAAACAACTTTTATATACAAATACGACCATCTACAGAGTTCGGTCTGCCATCTTTTTTTTACTGCTTTGCGACACCCACCAACCGGCGGTAACTATAAAGGTGCCGTTATGCTACGACTGCGTTACTGCATGGTCACGCAGTATGTTGCTTCGAAGGAACCATGGACACTTATAGTTCTCCATCGGTTGGTGGGTGTCGCAAAAAAAAGATGGCGGACCAAACTCTGTAGATGGTCGTATTTGTACATAAAAGTTGTTGGTTTGACTTTTTTTTGCTTACATTTTTTTTAAGTTACCGAGAAATAGACACTGCAATGTAAAAACCCCGTAACTGAAAAATACGTCTGAGGGGATTTGCGAGGTGTCTGAGCCAGCTATCCAATGTTAGCATGCTACTGCCCACAAGGTAAACAGCGATGGGTTGGACCAATCACAGCCCTGTGGCTAGCGTCGCCTTGTCGGATAGTTACAAAATTTGGGAGGCGCAAGCAAGCACACAAGAGGTGCTCGGAGGGGGTTTGCAACAACGCAAGGGGCTCTTGCGTGTCTGCGTAAAAGGCCGACCATAAATTAGGCTTAAATGTTCACAAGTCCGTCAAAGCAACTGCGTGACCACGCAGTAATGCAGACGTAGAAGCATAACGGCACCTTAAGTCATATGTCTGAAGTGTGCATCTACAGTAAACACAATAATGATGTTGTTATCACATTGCATACATTGCAAACAATTAAAATTACGGTCACACTGGTTTCATATTACTCCATTGAGTGTAGCTGGGTAAACATCATGAACCAAAATCATGCTATGCAGCATGTTGTTGTGCAGCTTCTATTCTATCATGTCATGGAGATTCATATCAAGCCCTTTTCCATGAACATGTGACATTATTAATCTTTGAAAGATCTGTTCAGAGCCAGTGACCCTTCCTCTCTCTCCAGCTGGTAAGAGATGAAAAAGGCAGAAAGCTGAGTTATGCCTTGGGCATCTGGGCATCATTCCACAGTCCCTGTCATATTTCTTCCCTTTTCAATTTATATTAATGAATGAGGTCTGCAAGGTCATCTGCCTGATAGCTTATACAGTAATGAACAAGATGAAAGGGCAGTAAACACCCACAGAGTTTTCTGTCATCTGTCAGGAAATTAGTTATCTCCGCGCAACTTCTTTCTTTTTTTTTCTTTTTTATTCTCGGCCAGACCTCTGACAGTATTGCCTGGGATGTATGGTGTTCCGATGATGAGGAAATCTGTCCTGTGGAGCACAGTGTGTTCTGTGAGAGGAAGCAAGCTCAATCTCCTCTTCCCTGACCCCAATAACTTGTACAACGTCCGGTGAGAGGCACCAGGGCACCTGGTCTGACATGCCAAATGGTCAGCAGTTACAGCAGGATATATCGCAGCCTGAAATTGCTTTTACATCAGCGTCATTTGGCAGACACTGGGGGTGTGCTTTGTGTCAATTAAAAGGATGTAATTCTAAAGCCATAGAAGAAATGTGGAAAACGTCTTGTATTTTTGCTATTTCAAAATATGGTTCATGGCACTTCCCGCATAATTATCAAATATGACCTTTCATTTAACGAAATTATAACAACCTGTTAAATAAGGTCTCGGAAGTTTGAAGGATAGGAGTTGTGCAGGAAACTGTAATGTCCCTGTTGTAGTGGTCATAAGCTTGCAGGCAATGATTGTCACGTCTGTGAAGGGTCGCCAGTCCTCTAGAGGGCGACACTCACTCTAGAGCACCTAACACTAACCTTTCTTCTACACTGGGCTACACCTGAGGTGATTACTACTTCCTACTTAAGCACTGGGTGTCCTTCCCTCTTCACTCGGTCATGGAGTCTCGTGAGTACAGTTATCTTTCTTCTCGCTTCTCTTAAGAAGTCTTGTTTGGGTATCTCAACCCTGTTTGTGGAATGCTAACGCACTCGCGATTAGCTTAGCATAGGCTAGCCGCTAATTACCTTTGACTGTTGCTAACCCTGTGCATCCACCACAACGTGGATAAGACTTTTCCTGTGGATAGACTTCGTTCCCTGGATTACCTTTGTGGATTACCTTTGTGGATTACCTTCCTTTGGACTAACCGTTCTATTGTGGAACGTACTTGTGTTTATGTATCCGGTGAGGTTGTGAACTTTGATAGCCTTGCTGTGTTTGCTACTGTGTAGATCTGGCTAACTAGCCTGCTGTGAATAAACTCTTTTGTTGCACCTGACCTGCAATCTGCGTGTGTGCCTGAAAACCCCGGCCTGATAATGATGAGCTATATGACCAGGCAAAAGGTCTTTCTGACCACTACAACAGGGACATAGGAATAACGTTTCCTGCACAACTCCTATCATTCAGTGCCTGCTTTAGAGGAGAGATTGCTCAGCAGTCTGCAGTCTCTCAATTTGCCAAGATGCTGATTATGGATTATCACTCCGTGTGCACTGCCCTGCCATTGTTTCTGACAGTGGCAACAGCCGAGCGACCCTTTTCCAAATTGAAACTCATTAAGACCTACCTGAGGAGCAGGAGAGGCTGAGTGGTCTGGCTATCCTGTCCATTGAAAAGGCATTGTGCAGGTGTGCTGTGCCTCTGGCTGTGCTCAGTCAGCTTGTCGGTCTTGCCTAGATAAAATAATCGCGGAATAAGCGTCCAGGGGACGGGGGTGTGGCGGCGGCGGTTAGTGAGTTTGAAGTGATATAGGCAATATATGTGTCCAGGGGACGGGGGCGTGGCGGCGGCGGTTAGTGAGAGTTTGAAGTGATATAGGCAATATATGTGTCCAGGGGACGGGGGCGTGGCGGCGGCGGTTAGTGAGAGTTTGAAGTGATATAGGCAAAATATGCGTCCAGGGGACAGGGGCGTGGCAGCGGCGGTTAGTGAGAGTTTGAAGTAATATAGGCAAAATATGCGTCCAGGGGACGGGGGCGTGGCGGCGGCGGCGGTGACAAAAAAATGTACGTGTTGCCCCTTTTTTCCAGGGCAGAGCAACTGCCCTTCAAAATTCCTGTGCACGTCCCTGTTACCCAGCAATCATCATTGCAAATCTGAATATGACAAAAATACCAAAGAAAATAAGAACTTATTCATTTCATTTTTTTAATAGTTTCTATAGTGTATGTAAGATAAGCATATCATTTTGTTATAGATTGTTACTATTTTTCCCACAAATAATACCTACCATGATGGAGATAAGTTTGCCTTTTCAAGCGCATATATAGCATTAGACACTCTTTGTAATGTAATACTAGTTCTACTCTGAACACATCCGTATTTGAGTGGCGAAAATTTGAGTCATAGACAATTTAGACATAACGTCTCGGTTACTTACGTAACCTCGGTTCCTTAAGCAGGAACCAGATATAACAGTATGGTACATGACGTCAGTCATGGGGTACAAATCGAAGCATTTATCTATTCACGCCTGAAAGGCCGCGAGATCTGTCAGCGCGCGCTCCTGGCCCCGCCTGCCAGGAGTACTATAATATCATTACGCGCCCTCAGATCTGCCTTGGAAAGAAACTGAGCAAGACAATCAATCCAAAGTAACACTGTACACGCCAACTTTGTTATATCTGGTTCCTGCTTAAGGAACCGAGGTTACGTAAGGAACCGAGACGTTCCTTATCGCAGTTCACTGCGATATAACCGTATGGGACCCTATACATTCCCGCGTGATAATACAGTGGCAGCCAATTACACACACCAGCTTTACTGGAGCCTTTGCCCTCATAGAGGTTCATACGGCCGCTGGCGGTGAACATATTAACAGGGCAACCTTTGTCATAGGCGGCAAGGATCGCGATCCTGCGCCTGTAGGAAACCACCCTGGAGTGTTTCATGTGCAACAAACATGTAGACACCGATGAACACACTTATCATATACATCGTTCTCAGGTCAGGGGATTCAGAGATCGCTTGCCTGCAGAACACCATGAATAGGGCCACCTTTATCATAGGCGACAGGGATCCGTGATCCTGCACCCGTAGGAAAACCCTGGGATGTTTCATGTGCAACATAACATGTAGACACTAATGAACACACTTATCATATATATCGTTCTCAGGCCAAGGGATTCAGAGATCGCTTGCCCGCAGAACGCTATGAAGAAAACTAGGTTCAGCCACATCTAACATATAGAATCTAATGAAAGTGTGGCGAGAACTCCAGCTTGCAGCTTTGCAAATATCTTCCACTGAGACGCCCTTTAGTAAGGCCCAGGAAGACGAGACCCCCGCGTAGAGTGCGCATGCAACTTCTCCGGGGGATCTAAAGACAAGCTCTTATAAGACAACACGATAGCCTCTACTATCCAACGGGAGAGGCTCGGTTTTGATAGAGGTCTGCCTTTTGCGCGTGCACCGAAGCACACGAATAGCTGATCTGACTGTCTGAAAGCTCTAGTGCGCTCTGCGTAACAGCGGAGAGCGCGCACTGGACAGAGCTTATTCAAACGTTCCTCCTCTGCTGACGCAAAAGGAGGAGGCGAGAAAACTGCTAATTCAATCACCTGATTGCGGAATGGGGTTACCACCACCTTAGGTGTGTAAGCAGCATTAGGTCGCATAACCACTCTGTCACCAGCGATCGAGAACTGAAGGCACGATGGACTGACTGACAGGGCTTGCATGTCACCAACGCGTTTTGCTGATGTTAACGCCAGCAGCAGCGCGGTCTTTAAAGAGACAAACTTTATGTCCACTGTCTCCAGGGGCTCGAACGGAGGCCCTGTGAGAGCACGTAACACCACCAGCAGATCCCCAGAGGGTTTGAGGTGTCTCTCTGGCACCCTGAGCCGTCTCGCCCCCGCCATAAAGCGTGACGCTAGCGGGTGACTGCCAGGAGAACTGCCATTAATGCCTGCGTGGCAGGCTGAAATGGCAGCCATGTACACTTTGAGAGTAGAAGCCGCCTTCCCCTCATCAAACAACTGCTGTAGGAATTCTAGAATAACGCCCAGCGCGCAGTTAATGGGGTCGTGCTGACGCGCAGCACACCACCGCTCAAAACTGCGCCACTTCAGCGTATACAGAGCCTGTGTTGATACAGCTCGGGCACTCTGTATTGTAGCCACCACCGCGTCCGACAAGCCTGACGCTATGAGCCTGCACCTTTCAGGTGCCAGGCTCTGAGACGCAACCACTCCGGATGTGGGTGCCACACTGTCCTGTGCGCCTGCGTTAGGAGGTCCCTCCGCAGAGGCAGCTCCCAAGGCTGCTGCACTGACATATTGACCAGATCTGCCGCCCACGGCTGATTGGGCCAGTGGGGGGCTATCAATATCAATTCCCTGCCCTCGTCCGCAATCCTGCACAGCACCTGCTGGAGGAGCGGGATCGGGGGGAAAGCATATAGGGGTAGAGCTGGCCACTGGTGGCCCAGCGCGTCTATGCCTAGTGGGGGATCGTCGCCCCCTAGCGAGAACCAGAGCGGGCAGCAGGTGTTCTGCCTGTTCGCGAACAGGTCCACCTGCGCCTTGAAAAAACGCACCCAGATCTGACCTATCACTTGTGGGTGAAGGCACCAGTCTGCTGCTCGAGGATCGCCCCTCGATAACAGGTCCGCACCGTAGTTGAGGTGACCTGGTATATGAACTGCCCTGAGGGACAGGACGTGCCTCGCTGCCCACAGGAGCAGGCGAGTCGCCCAATGGTGTAGTGACGGGGAGCGCACTCCGCCCTGGCGATTTATATACGCCAAGGTCGCAGTGTTGTCCGTTCTCACTAGTACATGCTGACCACTCAGCCTGGGCAGAAAGTGTTGTAGAGCTAGGACTACTGTTCGCAGCTCTAACACATTTATGTGAGACGCGGCCTCTGTCACTGACCAGAGACCGTTCACGCCTCTCCCTTCGCAGACCGCTCCCCAGCCTTTGGTGGAAGCGTCTGTGGTCACCACCACGCGACGCGACACGACACTATGCCCATAGTGCCCGACGCGGCGAGAAACCAGGGGGTTCTCCAGATCGCCAGGGCTTTCCTGCATCTGGAGGACACCACTACTCTGCGATGCCTGTCTGTGACTGCGTTGAGCTTCATAGACAGGTACCATATTTGGAATGGCCGCATGCGCAACATCCCCAGCGGGAGCGCTATAGCGGCCGACGCCATCATTCCTAACAGGCGTTGGCAGCACAGCGACGAGACTGACTGTCCCCGTCGGAACTGGCGCACGCATGTTTTGATGGCATTTATCCGTTCTTGAGACAGCTTGACCTCCATGGAGGTGGAGTCTAAAATCATACCCAGAAAATGCGTAACTTGCCTGGGGCAGAGAACGCTCTTTTCCCTGTTTATTACAAAGCCCAGTCGATACAGGTGCGCCACCACTAGATGGCCGTCCTGCACTGCTGCAGCCTTTGAATGAGAAGCAATTAACCAGTCGTCCAAATAATTGTAAACGCGTAAGCCGCGTCGACGTAATGGGGCGACGGCTGCCTCTACGCACTTTGTAAATACCCTCGGCGCTAGGGACAGGCCGAATGGGAGTGCGTTGAATTGGTACGCTATTCCTCCGAACGCAAACCTCAGATATCTCCGATGTCTGTGGTGGATCGGAATGTGGAAATAAGCGTCTTTTAAGTCTATCGTGATAAACCAATCGTTTGGCCTTATAAACTGCACAAGCTTGCGTGGGGTCAACATTCTGAACCGTAGTGGCATGAGTGCTTTGTTTAACACACGTAGATCTAATATTGGCCGATAATTCCCGTCTCTTTTGGGTACGAGGAAGTAACGGCTGTAGAAGCCTGCATTTACCTCCTTGGGAGGGACTCTGCTTATCGCTTCCTTTCTGAGCAGGGAGATTATTTCTTCTCGTAGGAAGTGAGACTGTTCTCGCTGCACCACAGACTGTATCACTCCGCTGAATGGCGGAGGGGAACGGGCGAATTGCAGCACGTAACCCCTTGTGATCGTCTTTAGCACCCATGGTGACACTGCGCATGCGCGCCAACTCTCCGCACAACCAGGGAGGTTGTGCTTTGAGTTGAATTTGTCGGGGACTAACCCGCTCATGGTCAATGAGTCTAAGCCTAGATCTACACCCACTCCGCCTAGGGAGGGAGACGAGATCTGGGGCTGCCCCCTCATGTTTTTGAAAAAAATGTGGGGGTGCGATTGCACTGTGTGCATCGCGGGGGGAGTTGCACCAGCATGCCTGGGCACTGCGCCATCTGGGACAGGCGTTAGGACATATGATTGTGGTGCTTGTGAAAACCTGCTTATTGTGCTGGACATGATTTCCACATGTGAGCGACAGGCTGATTTCTGTGGAGGCGGTGTGGACTCCACCGCTCCCCCCTGTGTGACGAGTGGCTGACTGTCACGGTCAGGAAGCCTGAGGTCTCCCTCTGCCTCGCCCGCGGCGAGCGGAGTGCTGCCGCGGAGCCTGGGCTGCACCCTGGGCAGGGCGCGCAGCTGGTCGCTGTGCTGCAGGCTGCGCTGGAGGGCGGAGGGGGTGTCTCTGCCAGCCTCGCCCGGTGGACACCTTTGCTGGAGGCGCTGGCGAGCGGAACCCGCTTCTCTTCTGGCCCGGTGCGGGTGTGGTGTGTCCTGAGGAGGACGTCTCACCCGTGCCACTAGAGCGAGGCATCCAAGCCTGGAATACCTCTCTGCTCTTCTGCTGTTCTTCGAACTTGGCAGCCATTGTGACCACTGCCTCCCCGGAGGCGCCCTGGACAGAGACCGGGGCGTCGAGGAGTGGTGCTTTTTCTCTGTCTGACAGCTTAGCCAGTGATAGCCACAGAGACCTCTGGGTAGCCACCGCGGCACCCATCACCCTCCCCAGTGCCTGTGACGTGCACCGAGTTAGTCTGAGCGACAGATCCGTCGCGCGACGGAGTTCTGCCACAGACGGGTGATCTTCCCCCAGCGACAAGGCAAGCTCAGTCAGGAGCTTTGCCTGGTAGCGCTGTAGCAATGCAGCCGTATTGGTCGTGCAGGCAGCCTGCCCTGCAGCCAAGTAGGACTTCTCTGCCAGCTGAGCCTGCTGTCTGCCCACCCGCGTGGGCAGGAGAGGCTTCTGGCCGAAACGCATCGTGGGGGAGGCGGGCGAGAGGTAGCCCGCTACTGCATCCTCCACCTGAGGAAAGGAGAGGTAGCCCCTCCCCTTAGCCATGTGGAGCTGCATGTAGAGCGCGAACCCCGGCATCGGGGCTCGGCCCGAGTAGGGTATCGCCCATGTCGCCTGCAGTTCCTCGTGCACCTCCTCGAAAAAGGGGATGCAGCGGGGAACTGACGCGGCGGAGCCAGCATAAAACTCCCCGTCCAGCAGCGAGGACCGCACGCTGGGAGGGGGAGGGAGAGGGAGCCCGAGGCAGCTGGCTGCTCTCAGCGCAACCTCGTGGAGTTGCTGGCCCAGGAGCCGAGACGAGGTAGGAGGTGTCTCCACCCGCAACCTGACGTCATGGCTCGTCTGCATTGCTTCAGCGATTGAGCTGTGCTCATCGGAGAAGTCTAGCAGACTATCATCATCCAGGCTGATGTCCAGCTCGAGTTCAGGCTGGACACCGCTTGGTTGAAGCTCCTCAGCCTCGCTACCCGCAGCCCCAGGGCTGACAGGCGGCGGAGACGGGGAGAGACCCGGGGGCAGAGCTGCCGCTGCAAGGCGACTGCTCACGCTCACCAAGTCCAAGGCTGAAGACGCACTCATTTCTACGGGGGTGTTAGCCCCGGATGGAACTAGTGCAGTCTCCTCGGCGTCCTTGCGCTTCCAGAACGCAAGGCGCCTGGTAGCCTTAGCTAGCGGGAGGCTAGCACAGATGGAACAGACAGGGGCTTTGCCCGAAAGCGCGCCCTCTGCGTGGTCCCTGCCTAGGCAGGTCACGCACCGACGGTGGCGGTCGCCCTTGGGACGGACGTGACCGCAGTCGGGGTAGTGTCTGGCCATCTTTTTTCAATCTGAAAGTAGAGAAGAATGTTAAAACACAAGCACACTATCTGCAACGAACACGTTGTTAGCAAGCTAGCAGGCTAGTCAGAAACTTAGCCAGCCAGGCAGCCAGGATAGCAGCCACTACTTTCAAAATGAAGTTGAGCCAATGAATTTTGTAGCGCCCTGAGCTAGTGAGGGTTAAGGAACCCAGATAACTCACCAGTGAACTGCGATAATGAACTATGTCTATGGGCCCCGGCTACGGGCCCCCAAGACCCATGGGCCCAGGTGCGACCGCACCTGCTGCACCCCCTATAGTTATGCCCCTGGCTGAGACCTGAGATCCAGTCTGATCTGGCTTGTCGAGATGATGCCTTGTCTCTAGATCAGCTGATTGCGTTAGCCATACAGTTGGATAATCTCCTCAGAATTAAATGGATCCCAAGTATCTGATTAGGTCTTAGCAGTGAGTCCAGTCAGAGCCCACTATCTTATGAGCCAATGGAAATGGGTCAGACCCGTCTGATCCCTGAGGAGAAGCAGTGGCGGACGTGCAACGGCCTGTGTTTATATTATGTGCTTTTTACTAACAATGTGGTACCTGGTAAATATTCACTGTAGTTTTGAAATAGTGATCTGATCACTACTCAGGTCCAACAATTATTCCCGACATTCCCAGGACACCCTGTGTCCCTACTCTACATGTGAATGCAATTGATAAAGGACCTCTGGGCTTGGGCTCCCCATTAACCATGTTCACAGAGAACTCACTTGTCCATCCAATTGTTGTAGACCTACCATGGCTCTGCCAACATGAACTTCACATCTCCTGATCCAACAATAAGGGGCTTGCCTGGTCCCCAGTCTGCCAGGCTCAGTGTCTACAGGTACAATGTGTCTCCACATCCATCGAAAGTCCTGAAGTGGGCAACATCAAAATCCCACCTGAATACCAAGATCTGGCAGAGGCATTCAGTAAAGAAAAGGCCGCACAACTGCCACGCCATCGTCCATGGGACTGTGCCATTGACCGGTTGCTAGGGGTACCACTTTCTAGAGTCTACCCCCGTGTCTGCCAAGGAAACTGTAATGTATCGGTGCCGACCTGCCCACCAACCAGGACCTGTACACCTCCAGAGTCAGGAAACGGGCAGGGAAAATCATTGCAGACCCTTCACACCCCGGACATAACCTGTTCCAACTTCTCCCCTCTGGTAAGCACTCTGGTAAGAACACTGTACACCAAAACGACCAGACACAGGAACAGTTTCTTCACCCTTGCCTAATGAACAGTTGACTACAAATTATTATACTATATTATATTTATTTATTTTATTCTAAACTGCTGTGCTGTATAATTCTGTGTAAGTACTTGAGCCACACTTTACTTTGAGTAAACTTACTTGGCCAATAAACACGATTCTGATTCTGATTCTGATGTAAGAGTATGTGGATGAAGCTTTGAGGCAGGGTTTCATTCGTTAATCCACATCCCCGGTGTCAGCAGAAGAGAAAAGAACGATGGGGTGCTACGTCCTTGTATAGATTACAGAGCCCTCAATAACATCACCATAAAATACCGTTACTCGCTTCCATTAGTTCCAGCCGCCTTGGAACAACTCCACGGGGCACGATACGTCACCAAGCTGGACCTGCAAAGTGCATATGGAAGATGCTTTGTGCTGTGTGTCTAAACATACACATGTTGTGTTTCTTTCTGTTTTCGTAATGTGCCACGAATAGAGCCTTGCTTCAGAAAAGATGGTAAATGGACTGCATTTTATATAGCATGGAGGAAGCTTCCCTTGCAAGGAACACATCAGGAGCATCAGGATTTTTGGGGGGTTCAGTGTCGTGCTTAAGGACACTTAGACAGGACGTGTCAGGATTGAACTATACTACCTTCCGATTGCTAAACAACTCTGTTACCTCCTGAACCACTGTCCCCACGAAAAGATTAATCACTGTCAATAAATCCAAGGTGCAACCAAATCGGAAAAAAAAATGTGATACTACGCTTCTACATACACAAATCTTTGCTGACCTGACAATGATTCATCTCTTCTGAAGCATTAAAATATTGTCTGCGACACTGTGAGCCCAGCTGCTGTATAGCCTATACAAAACACAGAGTTTGCTCTTCTGTCGGACGCACTCATTCTCTCTCTACTGTCAGCCGCACTCATTCTCTCTCCACCGTCAGACGTACTCATTAGTGTGCTCATGCAGGTGAACATGCATTCGGGCTCATCTAATTGCAAACTGTCACGACTTTTAGCGGCTGGAATGAATTTTCCTTATGGATTATTCTCAGTCAGAAGACATGTGCGGTTGCAAAATGATTGCTTTTCTTGGAGTGAAAGAAACGAACGTAGAGTACGTCAGTTGAATAGGCAGTCCTTCAGTGTGGCCCAGGACTCATTTGCATTTACACTGCTAAATGAATGTGGTCATATGCGTCCCCAACCACCTCCAAATGTGGTATGTGATCAAATCTCAATGCGTCCTCAATGCCGCTTCAGTGCCTTCACACCTGTACTTAGAACTGTCCACTTGTGATTGGATCACCAAAGACGCGTGTTAATACCAGGTGTGAACGGGGTCTGAATGTGTGAATGTATATCTTGTTTTACTGCATGTGTTGGCTCGGCTAATGTGCCTTCAGTGTTTCGGTCATTTGTGAATGAGTTACATCACCATTGTAAGGTCGAAAGCATCTTAATGTTTTCAGACTTTAATTCTGTCTGATTATTAATTTTTTTAGGTTGTAATCCTCTGTAAGACTGTCTTCCTGTCTTCAACTAGTTCAGCAAAGTTCTAACACAAAGGCAATGGGTCCAATACCTGGGGACTGGTGAAAATGTACTTGTTTCTGCACTATTGCAAGTCCCTTTGGATAAAAGTCTCTGCTAAATGAACTCCAGACTGTTAAGCCTGAAACATGGCAACAAAACACGCACTGCTATGATGGATTTTAAAGGGCAAGGACATCTTGGCAAGTGTGAATAGATTCATAGAATTGTATTTCCAGTGAGACTGACTCAGATGTCAATTTTTGTTGCACCTGGACCACTTTGTCATCACTTTTGCCATGCAGTTTTGTTTGCCATTACATCTCTTAGGGTGTGAGGGACCGAGGTGGCCACCCCACGTTTTGGGATGTGGGCTGACTGGAGTCAATGGTGAAGTTGGGGAAAAACGGTGCAGGAGATGGTTGCTTTCAAACAAAAATATATACTTATTTATTTTATGTTACATGCACGGCTCAATGCATGAACATGAAGGGAAGGCCACACAGATTTAAATGATAATTAAGTCAATTTATTAAATTATAAAGATAATATTTAAGAATAAAGAATGCAAAAGTGTGGTGCATATCAGTATTATAAGGATTAACCCAAAATGTCATGCAAAGTCAGTCTAGGAGTATAACAAAAGACAACGGAGAACCAAAATCCAAATCCCGGGAGGACCAGAGCAGCCTCGACTGCCGGCTGGTCAGGGCTTTTATAGCCCAGCCAATCAGGAACACACCTGTCCCCAATCACCTGCTGCAGAGACAGAGAGATTGAGAAAAGCAGGGAGAGAGAACAGGCATGCCAATATCACAGGGCGGGGCCTAGACCCACCAGGGTCATAACATTTACATGGGGATTCTCTCCAATGACCCCAAACATGTATACGTAACAAACAAACATCAAAACGTAACAAGTACTCAACGTACTATCAAAAACTAGGCAAACTGTTCACTGAACCTCTTAGCAGGTAAGTTCTCCTTCTCTTACGCCCTACCCTCAAGGAATGAGGTACCCTTTAAATAATGCTGCCCTTTGGGCTAACCAACCATTGAAGTGGGGGTAGCTCTCCCCACATTAGTCCTAGACATAACATAATAAGTGAGATTAATATATACATATGCCCACCACCAAATGAATCAATGCACCCAAAACCATAGATTTACACCTCTTACACACACAACATGTATTATTAATATACAAACATCACACACTTCACATCAACTACCCCTCATGCCATCACTTGATTAACCCTCCTATTATCTTTGGGGTCAATTTTCATTCCAAATGTTATAGATAACAACAATACGTACCTAGAAATAATATGAAGCTATGAAAACACCAAAAGGATATCTCTTTCCAATTTTAGGTCAATCAGTGAGATTTTATGGTGATCTGCATATTTCTCCATAGTCGCGTAACAGGTATCCTGGATTGATAAGGGGGGTGGTTGGGGGTATTGTTTAATTTAAAGGGATATTTAGGCAGTCAACAAACAAACTTAAAGTACCTGACACATAAAAATTTTAATTATAATAATTTTTTGGAGGTTTAAATTGCCAGGGTCAAATTGACCCCAAGGATAAAAGATGTTAGTAAATTTGAAGGTAAAAGGAGGGTTAAGAAGGCAATAGGGCACAGGTGGCTAGCAAAATGTCTAACTAGGCGTGTGTGTGTGTGTGTGAGTCCAAGGTCTCTGTCCCGCTCTTGCGTCCAACTCCACTCCAGTGCAAAGCAGTGAGAAGGGAGAATTCACTTTCTCACATAAGGACACAATGATTTCCACTATCATGTCCGTGGAAAATATTCCTACATTTCTAAAAATGATTATGTTCCAGATTATAAACCCCAAAGACTAATACAGTATGGAACCTACCCATGAAAAAACCACTGGAGGTAGAATATGTAAAGCATCCGCACAGGTGACTGTGTAATCATCTTTGCACACTATGGGATCCGAACTGTATTTATGTATTACCCAAGGTGTTGCTCTTTGAAATTAAACTTCATAAACATAAAAAAAGTCTTACCCAACAGTAGGGAAATGGGATTTCTTGTCGCACTGGGAGCTCCACTCGGACTTCAGTTAAGCTCCACAATTCCCCCTGCTCGGCTTTGAACTTCCTCTCATAAAAGTGGGATTCTTCCATGGGAGGCATGAAAGCCCCCTTGCCTTATGTGGCTTGTTTGTTTAATTCCAGTGTTTAAATGACTTTGGGGAAGATTAACTCTGGCAGGTGACTGTGGAGCGAACAGGAATGGTACGGGGAGCTATGTCTGCTTTTAAAATAGCCCGATTCAAAGGACGATCTGACGGCTTATGCAAATCTCTGCCGTGCACGGCGGTAATTTATTCAGAGGAAGTTGTCCCGGGATTTCAACCTTGCCATGGCCTGCAGAGAGGAGGACTCTGAGACATAAGGGCAAATTTTGTTCAGAGGATTATTTTTTTGTGTGTGCGCGACACAGTGCGTCTGAGCGTGTGTCTGATGTTCTTATGCTAATTACACGACCACTTGGCATGTCACTTCCAAATTGATTTTTAGGCCACAAGGGCGTAATGGCAGGAAACTATTATGCTAATCCTGCCTCTTCAGGAAAAAAGCAGTTGACAGTAGATCTGATGAGAAACTCAACATAATGCATCTTCGTCTACTCCACTCAGACCAAACAAAAGGGTACAAATTAATGATGCCTTTTTGCATATCCAAAACATTGCAGCAGTCCCATATTTCATACTGGCAGAGTACTTTCCATGTCATGTACACATATATATACATGCATACTCCATCATTGTCATTATGCTATATACTGTAGAGGTGCTGGTACTTGGTGTGGTATTGATTCAAAGCCATAATTTTGACCTTGAATTTATCTGTAATCATTATGATCTCTCTTCAAGGTTGTTAGAGTGATGTTCTTTGAAAAAAGAGCCTTTCAGTGCCAGTAAATGTTCAGTGTATTCAGTCGGATGTGTCTGCATGACACAGATATTGAGAACCAGTAAGAGGAGCAGGTGTCAGAAGTACAGCATATTTTGTCTCTATCTTCAATCTCCAGTGAGTTGTTTGTGTGGGTGTATGTTTTCAGTTTTTGTGTGTGTGTGTGTGTGTGTGTGTATGTGCGCGCTCACGCTCACACACAAGTCTGTTATCAGTTGTCAAAGGCCATTTCTGCACACCAGCGATCCACAAACACACAAGAGATTTGGGCATGCGCTTGCTCAATTTTTTCCCATCAGTTATACATTATTGATGTCATTGGGGAAAAAAAAGTTCATGAATTTTTATCTGAACAAAAACAAATGTATTCAATTTATTTTTGGTTTGAGGATACACATTAAGTCGATTGTTACAGGGAGTGCTGAAGTGCCATATGTGTATTATCAGTCTCTGGGCCTCTCTGCTCATCTCTGCTGAAGCCGTGAGTTCACTGAATGGAACGTGGGAGGCAGGAAACTGAGGCAATGGGATTTTGCCAGAATAAATTATAAATTCTGCCTGTCCGCAATGACATTTGAGCACGTTCTCTTCCCTAAAAAAAAAGAAAAAAGATCCGAACACATTTTCTCTATTTGTTTCATTAATCGTGTTTAACTGAGCAGAACTCTGAGCGAATGTATGGGTGGATAAAAGCACTAGAGCAGTCACTGGAAGGCTTACCATGGAGGTTGTATTCATCCGCTCAATTTAATACTTATTACTGATTGTGCTTCATGTTATTTGTGTCCACAAAAAGACAGACTAACGTTTTACATTACTTTCCATGGTGATTGCTTAGGCTTATATGATACAGCATATTTTCCCAAAGAGGACAGGATCTTCGTGTAACATCTAAATAACAACAAGTCTGAAAGCAGAAACATCATTACTCTCTTTGTAAGTGCTCTTCCCTATAAATGGTATGGACAAGATGAGGTATAATACATAGCACAATGATCAAAGGACAGATCTGGATGGGTATTTATGTGTAATTTTTTTTCTTAATGTTTGAATGATGATGAACTGTGCTATGTCGGGCTGAGTGAAAGTACTGTGAAAGTCCATGTATGCTTGCAATTGCCCAGTGACTCTCCCGTGTGGTTCTCCCATGAGTGTTAACAATAGATCTTTTGGGTGGGTCAGAGTGGAAATCTAATTACTATTCAAAATAACCTCTGACCTCACCTTCAGCATAAAGGAGTGGACTCATGTAAGGCATAGTGTCCGACTCAATAAAACAACCTTCTGGTTTTGATTAAAGGCATCCAGTATAGTTGACCTGCGCAAATAAGGCCGTGACTAGCATGCTGTATGGGATGATGCCCTACTTTCATGTCATTGTGTGTGTGTGTGTGTGTGTGTGTGTGTGTGTGCGTGTGTGTGCGTGAGTGTTTTTCTATGTGTGTATAATTTCATCTCTCATTTTCTGCTTGTGGATTGCCCTAATGCGAGGCTACTGATCACAGTGGGGGATACATGCTATAATTATATCTCTATTAGCTTCCCACGCCACAAGTAAAGTGAGTCTAGAGATTGCCTTGTGAGGATCAGCCCAAAACACCATCAGGCCTGAGATTATGCATGCATTGACAACACCAAAGCGCCCAACTCTGCCATTTCTTGGCACCACAACGGGCCTGAACTTCTCACCTTCTCAAAGGAAGCTGAGTGAGGGGCCTGTGGCAATCCCAGCTCCCCTGCTGTTCCTGCCGAGAACACTCTGTGCCAAATAATGAGCTTCCTTACACCAGTAAAGTCTCTGCGCATGAGCCTTCAAATGCACTATATTCAGGGCAACGCTGTAACCAGAGGGGGGTGATACGATTCCTATGTTCTACCCAAACTCTTGTTGTCGCCATGCAATCTTAATGTGTTTGTGGTCAAACATTCAATCCTCTGCACAGTTGTGCTGTTCCATCCAGCACTATATGAAAGCATGGTAGAAAATCCCACCGCATACACCAATGATTGAGTGCAACTACGACTGGATGGAAGTCTGGTAAGTAGAAACATTCTCAGTACTGAAAAATGCTCTGGTGGTGGGCTCTGTTACAGTTGAATACAAATTTTTTTATTGTTTAGACTGCAATGTTCGAAGGGCCACATTTTATATTCACGTTGCCTCGTGGGCTGGCTGCTGCTATTGGCAAGGCCACTCTTAAAGATATTGCAACCTGCTCTTGTTTGTGTGTGTTTGATTGAGAAACTGATGATACCAACAACCCAAACAATAACCTTAAGATACATCAGAAGACTTCATATTCCTCTCTCAAAAGTCACGATTCTTGATTGCCCTGGGGTAGGCAGTCTAGATTGACTCTTGTCCCCTGAGATCTGGCTCCCATCAGAGGTGTGTAGACTTATAGGCAATAGGCTTTCTGCATGAGTGTTCTCAGTGTGTGTTTTGCTTTCCCTCTCCGACCAGCCAACCGACCGAGCTATCACCGCCTGGCTTCTTTCCCCTCTCTGGAGAGCATCACCATCATGCGCCGATGATGGGCTATGCAGTCTCCCGGCGACACGACACCTTCCATACACCTGCCAAACACTTTTTTCTCTTTTCAGACCACCCCTCCTGTTCGGTCACCCTCCCTTCATTGGCATTCTCAGCGTGCCTGCTGTGATGGTAGCCCTGAATCAACAATCGCGCTCATCTGTGTTTGTCAGCAGAATATAACCCCCCCATCCCCCCCCCCACCCTCCCCGCCCTCCACGCTCAGATCCATCATGCATGCTCTTGCCTTCCAAAATGTTTGAAATGAGCCCCGGAGGGGTGTGCGAGAGAGACGCAGCGCGGGCGGACGGCGGTGACTGATGTGAGGCGACACGATCGGACGCTGCCGAGCACGCAACCTTGCGTTCCACCTTTTCGCGTTTCGCGTGGCTCCCGTCGCGGCTGTCATCACGGTGGGACGAGACAATCCATATCCGTCAGAGTCTTCAAGGCGGCCTGCCAAAACTGATGACCCCGCTGGCCTACCTGCCATGGCAGATCGGGAAGGAGAGAGGGAGCATGCAGACAGGTGAGATTAGTGTAGCCTGTGCTGAGAGAAGTTAATGAGGAGTTTCTATCAGGAAGAAAGAGGGAGAGAAAGAGAAAGACAGAGGAGAAGAAAAGTTTTTAGTGTGGAAGCACCTGAAAGAGTAGTGAAAGTGACAAATATAACATGGCATACAACACTGACAAACAAAAGCAATAGACAAAAAATCAGGAAGAAGCCCTAAAGCTCCCTCTGTTTCAATCTCTTCCCCTCTCTCTCCTTCTCTCTCTCTCTTACTCTTTATCTCTGTCCCTCAAGCTGTGTAGCAAACAGCAGGTGTCAGTAAAAGCACTGAGCATGTGGCCTCTGGCACTCTGCTCTCACTCCTCCACCAGTAGTGGGGCTCCTTTGTGTCGGTGAGCGTCTCCATAGCATCCAGCTGTCAAACCGTCACAGACTCCCACCACAGAATTCAGAGGACAGAGAAGGAATCTTACATTTATTTGATTAACATTTTTGTACATTCATTCATTTTATTTATTGAGAGAGTTTTTTATGATCTATTTATTAGAACCTTTCGTGAACCTGTTTGTGAAAATGGGCATTTTATATTCTCAATCAGAATCAGGAGTTTTATCTGTAAAGCGATTGGAAAGCTTTCCATTTTAGTTCTAAACGGACAATGCGAAATTATTCAGCAAGTCATAAGACACACAAGATTTTACTCTCAAAACGTCCTTGGGTTATACACCCCAGAGGATATAGAATAAATTACTGACTTTGTTCACAAACGCCAACAAAGGCAATATGACTGGAGAAATAGCAGACAGCTCGAGTGCACTAAAATAACCAGACTAAATTTAGATGGAGTCTGTTGCTAGACAGGTTGTGTCTAAGAATGAGAGGTTTGGATGGAAGAGAAAGGATGTGCCGTGCCCTGCTGGGCTACAAGCATTCTCATAATACACGCAGGCAGGGTGTTTGTTTAACCCCAGGAGATGAGTATAACATGGAGAACGCCCCCCCACCCCCACCCAGCTACATCATTATCTCCAAAAAAAGGGATTCAGTTGAATTGAGATCCACAGTGTCCCCACAAAACCATCACCTGAAAATAGAAGAGCCTGTCAAGTATGAGCTGTTTTCTACATGGCACACACACACACACACACACACACACACACACACACACACACACACACACACACACACACACACACACACACACACACACACACACAGATAGACACACAGCCACTTCACTTCACCTCAGAGGGTGAGACAGGTGACAAGAGGGTGTCTGACATATCCACAGTTTCTTCCTGGCAAGCCACCTCCAGTTCCATTCCATCCTTGCCCAGTGGCTCATTATCTCAGTGTTCAAAGCCCCCCCCCCACCCCCCCCCCCCCCCCCCCCGAGCCCCTCACCTCTTCATCATCGTACTTTGTCGAAAAAAACTCTCTCTTTCTGTCTGTCTCTCTGCCTCCTCCTTTCTTTCTCTTTCTCATAGTTCCATAGCATCCAGCTCTGTCCCCGTTCATCACTTTCTCCCTCACTAGCATCACCTTTTTGGCAGAGGCTGGAAAATAACAAGCTCCTCTCCTCTTTCGGAGGGTGTTACTCATCTGCCTGGGTCTTCCTGTGCCGCCTCTCTCAACAGGGCTCTCTTCAGGAGCTGTCAGCGCGCGTGCACACACACACACACTCACACACACACACACACACACACACACACACACAAACACACAGAGAGCTCTTGCTTTACACTGCATTCCTATCCAAGATTGAAACTTTAAATTCGCCCAGACAGTGTAGGGAGAACAAGAGTGGGGGGGGGGGGGAATCCGGGGACAAAACCGAAAAGCAAAAGACAAAATAAACAACACCAAGATATCTCCGGAGTGCTGGAGGCATATCACTGCTTGTGGATTCCCGTTTTGCACTATTAACATATTTCACTAAGGCTGAGGAACAAAATGAACAAACAGCCAAAAAGAAATCTACAATTTAATTCAACAATGGGCATTGCTGAACCTGTTCAAAATGCATGACAGTGGATGCCTTTGAAAACACCAAACCTGAATCATCAATGTCTTTTCAGAATACCTCCACATTAGATTAAACATGAATTCCTCCATCTCCACATACAAACACTTGATCATTAAAAAGTAATTAGGCTTTTTAAGCTGGCTGCATAATAGTCTTCCTACTTATTTAGATACATTAGTCTGAATTTGGATCAAATCCAATGACTGCACGCTTGTTTAACAAACATTTTGGCTTAAAGTTACCAGTTGTTGGGATAGTTCCACGCTTGTTTCATTAGGGGAACTTTTCTCAACCACAAACCCGCATTCAAATGGATCCAATATTCAGTGAATTTCATTTCACAAAGAGGCTTAGCGATGACTGACGGTAGAGCGAAGCAGAATAATTCAGAAGTCATCATGCTTAATTTCAGAGGCAATGACATGCAGCAATTTGCATTACAATGACAGCTTGTTTAAACAGAGAATACAGTGCATGTAAGCTATCTAAAAAAAAGTAAACCGTTTAAACTGTCCATACATCTATCTGTGTAAGAATAAAACTGCTGATAACAACCATGTGATCTAGCCATATATCTAAACACAGAGACATCTTTAGAGAGAGATTGGTAAAGCTTAAGGTGCAAAACTGTTGATTCCTAAAGTAAATTAGATGCAATTATGAAATATTTAAAACACAAGGGGTGCCATTATTAAATTAATGTGAGGACCCGTTTGGTGCAATGACAATAGGGTATTCAAACTCCACCTAGTTATTCTGAAATTAATTAAATGCCCCTAGTTCGTGGTCTGCTGATTGAAAACAAGGCCTGTAATGAGAGTTTTCAATCAACGCCTTTAATTAGAATGACAATGTCAAATCTGAACAAAGGTTATTCAACGAGTCTTGTACATTTTATCTTCCACAAGTTGGTCCTAATGAAAACAATCACATTGAGTTCTGCCTCACCAGCCACCTGTTATGTTCTCAGCACCTGTGGTGCCTAAAGACAGCCCCCTGTGGGATGAGCGGGTCTCAGCCGACGCTGGAAACACTGTTGGTCTGAACGTGAAGGACAATCACCTCAGGAGGGAGAAAGAAAAAGGGGGGGGGGGAGTTTAGCAGTGCCCACATGCCACGCAAAGTCACCTGAACCACTATTAGTCACACAAGCACCTCATATTGATCCATCTCATGGGTGACGCAGGTAGTGAGAAACAGATTAAATGTTCCTGCGGTCAAAGCACGTGTGTGTGTGTGTGTGTGTGTGTGTGTGTGTGTGTGTGTGTGTGTGTCTGTGTGTGTGTGTCGGGGGTGTCGGGGGTATCTTAAACATGTGCCAAGGACGAGGACAACAATCTCCTCTTGCATCTCGCACAGCACACTCACATCACACACTCCTTAATGTGTCCAATAGCACTGGTGGTCAGGCTCCAGCCGCATGGCATTATTAAGTTGCTCCTCACGGGCAGAGGGCCCAGTTAAATGAAATTCATGGCTCCTATCTGTTGTATTTACACTGCAGCTCTGCCCGCTTTGCAGACAAACAAAACCTCAAGGTCAGCCTGTTGACAGCGTGTCAGACACAGGCCTCAATTAGATATATATTAAACAGTCCTCCGGTATTGCCGGGCATGTCAGACGTCCTTAAGGGTGATGTATGAGCTGTTAGTCCTCATCCAGGAAGGCGGCCCATGATAAGGAAGATTTGCTTCCTGCTAACTGAAACATAAAAATAGCTCAGACTCGACAAGAGAGGTTCTGCATACAGCAGGCCGAGGTACAGATAACATAGTTTTGCTGACCATAAAAAAAAAAAACATCCCTTATGCAAATGTCCTGTCCTGACCTGAATAAACATACCAGAACTTCTTTGAGGGGTGTATTGGAATGGATATGGACAACTGTAAAACAGCATGTTTGATTCTATGGACATTATTGTACCTCAAATATGCACCTCTTTTGAGCCTGGCTCTGTGGTGGTTAGATAAGGTCTAGATGAAGTTCACTGTGACTCAACAGAGCCTTGTGTTCATTTAACAAGCTTTCTGTCAGGCGTCTCACTGCAGGGACTGTCTTATTAGTCCCATTATCTTATTTCAGTTTTTGCTTTTATTTGTGGAAGGATAGCATTGACATTCTGGACTCCCACTCCCACTCCCACTTGCTGTCTAAAGTTTATGAAACCAAAATCCTGGACCTCACGGAAACAATATGCTGTCACTTATGGGAAACTCTCTGGTTATTTACATCCCAATTCTCTGTAGAGTGAATTAATTTCATATGTGAGTTTTATATTTTATCGGTGAGTAATTTCAAAGCCATGGTGAGTACTTTCACAGCCACACACATCACACACTTTCACCAAAGTTAAGTAAAGCTTTAAGCATTTTCACTTTCAACCTGCTCCACTGAAGCAGCTTTCTACAAACTTAATTGTACATTATGGACATTATGAATTTAACAGCAACGAAATATTTCCATTCATTTGCTGTAAAACATTAACCGTGAGCAGGGCCCAGGGTAATGGCAGACAGAGCTGGGGGATGTCACCGTGTGCAGTGGATTTCTCCTCCACTTCACAGTGTTGTTAAAAGCCTCCGATCGTAATTGACCTCAGGGGCCCTGCCTGAGGATCACACAGTCATAAAACTAAACCGCAGCGCATCAGACTGCCCAGTCTTAATTAACTCATGGTCCTCATGGGAAGGGTAAAAAAACATTGTTCTCAGAATAAATTGTTTAGGAGCATCTGTTGTTGGCAAGAACCGCATGAGGAGGTTTTGATGGTAGGCATCATTCAACTGTATTTAAGCTAGTGTCAACTTACGAGGTGTGTAGAGCTGGACCTGTCCACGTACCTTGCCAGAATGAGTAAGAGATAACCTTTTCACCGGCTTTGCCTCACCCATCCTTGTAGGTGTGCAGAGTGCGGTCGATATTGATTGAACAGGTATCCCGAGCTACCGACATTCTTGCCCTTTGTGCTCTAATTAGTAGGTCTTGAAAAATGAGCACTACCACACACACACATACCAGAGAACTGCATTTGTCAGAGCCTGCCAACCTTTCTGTATTTATTCAGTGGCTGTGTGTGTGTGTGTGCACAGACTGTGGACATAAGTGGTCGCGCTCCAGGTCAGTGACCAGGTAAAGATACATCAGACAGTAAGAGGGGGAAAAGTTACGAAGAGTCACAAAAATTACAAAACACACCGGCAAGGAAGCAAGAGGCTGTGGATAGGTGGGGCTGAAAAAGCAATGAAAGATAGCTTCTCACAGAACCCATCTAACTTCCCCGGTTCAAAAGCGAGGGCACTTCAAAACAACACAACACAGGACTGAAATATACCTAACTAAAATACATTTTTTATGGTGCAGAGACACCACATCAGTGCAGTAGTAGGAGGAATATTAGACAGCACAAAGCAAAGAGGAGACAAAAGAAATACTATTGAAAATATGTCTCTGTCTTAAGAACACAGTAGGAGTTCCAACAAAGGCTGTAGGAGGGCTCACTAATTACATCTGAAAGATGAACAGGATCTTTGAGGTTTTCTTCCTCTATTGTATGAAAAGAAAAATCCATTCTCAAATGTCTTATATCAAAGAAAGTAATATACTCAGTATGACACTGACAATGTGCGTTTGTAAAATAGAGGCTGTGATCTTAAAGCGGCTCTCTCTGAACTACAAGGAACACACACACACACACACACACACACACAGGTAAGGGAGGCTCCTGCTTTTTGGGCCAGAGGGACATGAATCTAATCTTGTCAAGGCAGAATCGGAAATCATAGCTAGGCACCGAAGCCATTGTGAAGATGTCATTGCATCAGCTTTTGCAGATCGAACAAGAGAGCTTCACCAAACCTGTTGGAATGATAAACTGGACAGGCAGATGAGAATGGAATGAGCGATGATCCTTTATTTCACTTGACTGTTTTCTGTCTGTTTGTTTGCTTATTCATGATTTTCTTTCAGATGCACAAACAGCAACAGGATTACCTGCTCTTTGCATGCATTCACAGCACACACCTGTGGTTTACAGTCTTTGGGGATAATTGAAAAAATGATTTATGGAAAACTGTGAGCCTGTTATCGCTGTCGGGGATCAAATCTATGCAGCTGGTTGTTTGCATCCGTTGGTAGCTGCCTGCTTTCATTTGCACAAACGAAATATGTTTCCCGATGCAAGTTTTTTCAACCTGTTTTTTTCCCCTCAAGATTTCAATGAAAAAAATTGTCTCAGATTTAGCTCTCAGAAAAGGGGTACTATCACACCATGCACAGAATTTTCAGTTAACATCCAGAGTATGTAGGAACACGTGTATATGTAAAGACCAGCCATGTGTGTAGTTTCCAGGAAGCACAACAGTGAGATGATTAAAAAAACACAACTGAGGCTTCTAACATTCATAGGAAGGGTTGTCATGTCAAGGACCACCAAGTAATGAAGGCTGTGAGGTCGACCCAGCTGTGATGTTCTCTCTGAACCTAATCTCTGTCGTGCAGTGATCACAAGCAAGTGTTCTAAAGGCCCATTATGTGTAATGAGGTCACTCGAAAGGTGACGAGGAGGAGAGTAAATATCATCTTTTCCGAGTTGTTATTTGCTTGCTTCCGAGCGGACATCAGCGCTGACCCGGGTGTATTTTGGATTAAAAACCTGGCCCATTGTTTGTTTGAGCAATGCAATACTAAAAATCCTGTAAATCATCTCGCCTGCCACTGAGGTCCAAGCCCCATAAACAATGGAGAGAGAGTCATTATTACGATTACTCCAATGCCAACACAAATTTCCCAATTGCCCTGTAATATTGATAACCAATGAATTACAAAGTGCTCTACAGTGAGGGCTGTAATTCTTTTTGGGTGGGGATGATTAAGAGTACGTCATTACTTGAGACCTACATACATTTGTCAACATCAGAGAACAACATTTCACATCGCCAGACAAAAGAAATTAGAGTTCTGTGCCATTGGCTTAGGAGTTTGATCTGTGTAGTGGCTTTGTTTAATCCTACTGCAACTACAAGAGATGAAAAAGAATGGCAGAGTTACGGCTCAGAGACGAAAATCAACACCTTGGCGTGACACTTCACTAAACAGAATCAGAGATCCATATTTGACATCGCCAGACAGAACAGATTAGAGCACTCCCACCTCCGCTAAAAAGGGTGGTCTGTGGAGTGGCTTTGTTTAATCTTATTGCAAACCGCAAAGAACTGAGAAAGATTGCAGAACCACAGCACAGAGGCAGAAACAACACTGTGACACTTCACTAAACAGAAGTGTGTGTGTGTGTGTGTGTGTGTGTGTGTGTGTGTGTGTGTGTGTGTGTGTGTGTGTGTGTGTGTGTGTGTGTGTGTGTGTGTGTGTGTGTGTGTGTGTGTGTGTGTGCATGCTTTAGCAGTAGGGAGAAGACAGGACAAATTGATGGGGTGGAGGCCCACTTCATTTCCAGCTGGTGATTTCTTTTGTTTGGTTGCAGGCAGTGCGGGCTTTAAGCATGCTCTGCTGGGCCTCCCTCAGCTGCCTGGCATCCAGGTGATGGATGACCATGAGATACCTGTAGTTACACACCCTCCAGTTCGCATTGTTCTTGGCAAAGCGGCCACTGTCTCTCACTGACACTCCGGCCTCTCGTGCCAGGATGCCTACGTACGTGTCCTCCATGGGCACGGGCGGCACGTCCTTCGCCTCGTCTACCAGCTTCCACACCACGTCATGGGAGAGGACATAGCCGATCCCACTGGCGTACGGGGGGTACTCCTGCTCCCTGAAGTCCTCTTTAGAGACATACCATTTACTGCGTTGGTCCCTGATGACATGCCTTCTTCCCAGGTGAAACACAGAGCCGACATAAAGCCCAGTCCGGACCTTGTTAAACTCTGCCAAGTAGCGGGGGAGGTGATACGTGTTCACGAAACAGTCGTCGTCTGTTTTCAGAACAAACCGAGATCCGCAGTTGTCCGCCGCCCACCACAGGCCGTGCATGACCTTCAGCGTGAGGTTGCGGTAGCAGTCCACGTAGTTTCCCAGCAGTATGTCCCCGTAGTCCTGCTGCTCCTGAGCTATGTGTGGAAAGAGGCCTAACTCCAGGGGCTGCCCAATGAGGAAAACCACTTGCCAGGGGTAGTCTGTGTCCTCCCGCTTCTGGGCCCATGTGCTGCGGATAGCGTCCCTCTGTTCTGAGTGCCAGGGGGCTGACGTGACCAGAATCACCACCAGCAGATCCCTGGGGCAGTCGGGCGGCTTCTGATCGGCCCTCTGAAGCTGCTCAAAGCTGATGCCCCTTCCCTTGTGCCGCGACCGTAGCCGATCCTCCGGATGTGTGGCTGGATTACCCCTGGAATCCCAATGCTTAAAGACAACTGACCCCTCTTGCGTGATGGAGGCAAGCAGCTTCAGAATGACCAAGGAAGTTAAAGCGCTGGCACAGACAAGTCCGCAGAATTGCCAGGACAGGGATGGTAATTTCATGGTGGAGTGGCATTGGATGACACATTGGAGTCCATCAGAGTTCCAGAGTCCAAAAAATTGCCCTGACGGTTTATAATTGAGGTGCTTTTCTCATTCATGATATTAACAATCTTCCTGAGACCATTATAAAAATCCAGATATCCAATTAGGCCTCTCCAAACAGCTCCACATATGTCCCCCGCAGCTTAATCTCTGAGCAAACCGCCCCCCCTCTGTAACAAAAGGGAATGATGGAGGTTTATTGATAAAGAGCCTGCCGCTCTTTTTGGTGAGTGTTACTATTGTACACAGAGCAAATGAGAGTAAACAGAAGCTGCTGCTTAACAGCTTGCGGAGCTATTGTGACTGCTTCTCCAAACACTCTGCGGCGAGACTTGGTAAAAGCGATGCATGCATAAAAATCAAAGCTGAAGCCAAGAGGCATCAGGAGGGGCGACTAAAGTTTGGAGAGAATAGCTGTAGCAACTTTCTGGTCCCTCTGTGATTTAACGCAATTTTTCTGATAATGGCTTTGGCATCGGCAGGAAAGCGTTTGGGGATTTTGAATTCTTAGGCATTATCCTGTTTGAATTCAAAGGCCCTGGACACATTGCACATAACTAAAGAGCAGGTGCTTTTCAAAGCCACGCAATAATACCAAGAACCTTTCAGTTCTTCCAAATGCCGATATAAATGACCTTGGGGCAATGGGGAGCCACGCTCATTTGCAGCGCATGATCGTACTCAACACAGACCTTCTGGAAGCATGACTGACAGCTTATTTGCTCTCATTGCTTCGGAGACACAACCCTGTTGTTTTCGGAATATTCGGCCTGAATTAATTTGACGCTTTATCACTGAGAATGATGCAACCTTTATGAGTAGGGCGCGTGTGGGATAGGCTACAGACTCAGGAGTGGAAGGGAGTATCAGAGATTTAAAAATGGCTCGTGGTAGGACATAATAAATCACAGGGCCATCAGGGAGACTATGTCATCAGTATTCTGTGGGGATCACCACAGCATTTCCATTGTGTTTTTTTAGGTCACAGCTATTTTTCAAAATGGACTCTCTACTGTCTTAAGATCATTTAGGAAAATATATAAGGGATGACAACATTTCATGCATAATACCTGACTGTAACAAAATACTTTATAAACCTCACTGGTAAGCATGAGAGGTAGCTTAACAAAGACAGCTTCACCAGTATTCTACACACAAAGTCATGCAGTTTGCATAAGGACTCAGTAATACAAAGCAAATGTAAATGTAAATAAGACATCTGAAAAAGTACTGTTAAAGCTGCATAATATACTTTGGCAAGAGGTGGTGATGCACAATAAACTAAACAGACATAAGCAGAGGCAAGTGGGAATTTGGGGGATGAAAACTTGAAAACAAGAAATTATTGGTATTGGGGGAGGATATGAGAGCATATTTGTCCATACAGCGACAACATTAGAATATGCTCGCAATAAAAAAAACATGGAGGAATTCTTACCTGGGCATGTAACTAAAGCTCAAACATGACTGAATCCGTGACAGTCTCACCTCAGGCCAACGCAAACTTGTAGCCATTATGAAAAAGTAAACACTGAGTCTCTCCATGAGTGGATCCTTACTGGCCTCGGCACCTCCCCAAGTGTTAACCAATAGAAAGTATTTTTTTAGTTTGTTTGTTTTTTTAAAAGGGCCAGTGTATAATAAATTCAGGTGTTGCTGGTCATATAACTATGTGTTAATGTATTATCAGCAATCTGAGTTGTAACCCTATCCAGTCCATAATACATTATCATGAAAGATGTCTTTAAAACAATGAGGTATGGTTCTCGTTTATATTTCAAACACTAGAAAATGTTAGATTCATGTTACAAATAGTTTTCCTTTCACTGGGGTAATTTTTCCAATGTTATAACTGCCTCATTGACTTTAATGTGACACACTGCACCAGACTATCTTTAATGTTATCAGGGAAGCAATGACCTTTGGTTTGTGGGTTGAAAATTCACTAACAGTACTGACGAAGCATTGCACATAAAACCTCTCCTCACTGGAGGCACCTCATAAGCTATTTTTCTTCCCCTTCATTCACCTTATAATAGATCAACTTCATATACTTTACAAGAGAGTGGACTATATAGTGTATGGGCAACAAATTATGCATACAATGCAATTCTAACAGGAGTGAATGTCAGCTTTTAGAGTTTGTATATGTGAATCTTTTATTGCCTTTGTGGACATTTCATAACCATTCCACCGTGAGATAAAAAAGCAATTAAACATCAAAACAGCATTTCGATGAAATCTTCCTGCGCACGTTCTTAATTTGGCCGCTCACACACTTCCTATAAATCATGCAGCAAGTTGAAGTGAATAATAATGCCACTTTGATTTATTTATTAATTGCGCCAGGGCTTGGTGAGTTAAATGGCATGAGTGTTTACTTCTCCACAGCAAGTAAAAGTGAGTCACAAAGTCCATGAAATGCATATTCACATTCTTATTAATAATGCATTTACTTAGTAGATGGAAAACATGCCAGACCGAAATTACATTTGTTTCTCTAACTAAATAAGTACACATACATGCATAGCAAAAGCAAGAAAACCATAATTGCCTGAGGTATAAGTTGAGCTATTTTGAGGCTGTTTGTTTATTTTGAAAGCTTCAACACAGAGGCACACTATGACCTGACTCAGCCCTTGCTCAATCCTCCTAACCTTTGCTTGAGTACAACCAGGGGGAAACAGAGGGACGGATGCTGCTGTGTTTTTTTTATCCTGACATGCTCCACGTATCTGGGGAAAGCTTTTGGGCAGCTGGAGGACGGGATGCCTTCGGATAATGAGCTCCAAACTCACCCAGCCAGCAGGTATCCTGTGGAGAACAGCTCCCCAACAACTTGCTTTTCCGATTGGGTCAGGCCTCATGGAGGGACTTTGGGTTTCCCCAATTAGATGGGAATAACACAGCTCAAGGAGGTCGATGGGCATGCTAGGTGATCTGGTGCATGGCCTTTCTATGTTTTATTTATTTATTTTTAAATGTAGTTTACATAGTGGTGAGTGCTTTAGAAGACTTCATAGTTATATTCTATGACATAGACTATAGACCACATAGTGCTACAAATATAGTGCTGTTTTTCACAAGCAGACGCTACAGATTGTCAGGGGAATAACAGTGACCAGCATTATAAATGTACTCCAGTCAAAAAGGCTGAATGTAAACACACAGCTACATCAAGCATTATTTTAATATTAACACATGTTTAAGTGCTGTGCTTGATAATTGATTCTTGTAAAGAAATAGGTAACAACAAAAGACAAGATGGATTGAATAGAGGGAGATAATAACCCTGAATTTGCAGAGCATTAAGACATACCTTTCCCCTATTCAAGGGTTCACCCTCTAAGGATAATGGCACATTTTGACATAATTTCTGTTTTTTTTTTTCTTGTTTTGTTTTCAAAGGAATATATTTTTTAAAGGTACAGATATTGACAGAAACTGATTTATATTGTTGAGTTGGAAAGCTACGAACAATGAACCTCACAAGGAAAACTCATTCACAAACCACTGATATTCCAAATTCTACTATACAGAGACAAAAAGATCAAAGTGTATTATTTTATATGGAAACTTCCTCCTAGCAACAATCCCAGAGAGCTCTGACATCCTAAGATACACCACACACTTGAACATACCCCCATCTGCAAATAATAAGCTTGCACCTAGAACAGAGAGAAGCAAAGCGATACCCTGAGAATGCAGACTACAGAATGAGCCACTGCCACGTGAGTGACATTTTGGGCTGTCACTGAGGATAAGGTGTTCAATCTCAGCATGTGCCTTCTTCTTCCCCTCAGACTCCTTGAAGTTCCTCAGTTCTTGTGGAATCACAGTGGGGACATTATATTCAATTACATTCTGCATGCCTGCAAATCTCCCTGAAAATGTCAAAAAATAAATAAAGGGCATCTTCCACCTCCATGACACCCTTGAAGAAAGAGATTTGGAGGCAGGGGCTACTCTGAAAGTAATATTGTGGCTTACGCACACTTCAACCTTTAGGTCACAGGAGAGCTTCCTCCCATTGGCTTGCATAAGAGAGACCTTGTGTGTATAAACACTTCAGAAATGAGGTACTGGCTTATATACATCATACAATTTGCAAACCAGTTGTTCCCGTTCCCGTTCCCATGCCATCAACAAAGCCTACCTGGCAGTTAAACGTGCAATTGGAAAGCAGGAAGCGGTAGCCTACAGGCCATAAAATAAAACTGAAAGCGCACTCGTAACGCAAAAGAGTTTAAATATTATTCGAGCAAACATTTAAGCTTGACAAAATGTTTTACACCGTTCGTTACGAAAAAGTACCCAGTAATATGTTAGAGGAAACTGAACGTGGTGAACGAGACGATGACGAAGAGGGGGGCGAGGCATTAGTCTACCTGCGTCCGTAAGTAAAACTAAAATAAATCACCTGTAGACTTTGTAGTGGGAGTATGAAAGCGGGCAAAGGAAAAAGCATTTTATTCGACCGCTCCGATGACATTACATTTGAGAATTAACGACCTCTAAATTTCTAAACCTTGAGGAGTTATATTATCATGAACACTGGACGGGAGAGATAAACTAAAAGCTCTTCCTAGGTTAGTTACAATACATCGGCCAAAACACATAGCAACTTTATTGTGGTTTAGGTTAGTTTGCCTTTGCAATACACTTCTGCTACGAACTGTACGAATACGAATGCATTTAAGAAAAGGAACGCCATTAATATGAGCAGATGAAAAATCCTTACCACTGCTGTGACAATGTTGATATGGCATTATCTTGATTGGCATACCTGTCTCAGTTGCCAACAAAACTATACAGCATTAGCACTTTAGACATATTTTTTGCCTTTTACATTGTGCATTAAGTAATCACCCAATGCTAGTGTCTGTGTTTCATATAATTATTAATTTGGTAGCATAGAGTGTGAAGAACAAATAAGGGATTTGCATTCTCATTTTTAGGTAGTTGTGGTTCAGCAGTAAAGCATGGGCTAAACCACTATACCAAGTGGATTAGAAATCCCCTCAATCACATGGTTTGCTGCGCCATGTAACAAGCTGTTTGTGTCACAGTCAGTCTCTAGTTTCTCAAATAAAACCTCTTGATTTTCCTAAACAAAAGACTGTATGTTCCCAATTAACATATAGTATATACAATAGTATATACATGTAGCTTTACTTAAACAATAACTGTACAATATATCTAAATTATATGCAGTGGTATAAACATATTTAATAGTTAGTTAACTTTGCTAAATGTGATGTACTATCCATGTGCCAGGGTTAGATCCTGTATTAAAGGAGAACTTTTTTTTAACCTGGACCCTATTTCCCCATCTTTTTTGGGTCGAAATTGTTACTAGGGTCGAGTCTATTGGTCCAGTGTTGAGTTATATTTAGCTATACCCAGCAACCGCCAAATGGCTATGCAATGTAATCTTATGGGTATCCAAAATATGACTGTTTCTACAGAACTTTTCTTTCCATGTTGTGGGACACTTATAATATCGAAATTGTTACTAGGGTCGAGTCTATTGGTCCAGTGTTGAGTTATATTTAGCTATACCCAGCAACCGCCAAATGGCTATGCAATGTAATCTTATGGGTATCCAAAATATGACTGTTTCTACAGAACTTTTCTTTCCATGTTGTGGGACACTTATAATAACATTATGAACATTACTTTGCCGCTAACCCAACCTATACTGGGCCGATTTAGAATGTTTTTGTCCCTCGTAAAAAATAGGGCCTAGGTTAAAAAATACAGGAATTCTCCTTTAAGGGCTTTTTGTGCTCTCTCTGTGACTCTTCAAAGTGCTCCTGGGAGTTTACCTTGATACATGAATTATTATTCCAAGTAGGAGCATGGAGCCTTTGAGAGTGGTGCTGAGTGTAACCTGTTTAACCATCAGTGTTAATGGAGTTTCACTAAGCATCAAGTTCAGATGCACTGCACTTCTTTTCTGGCGCCAATACCTGAAGAAAATCCTGTCAGACAAAGAGGTAAAGATTTGATCAAAGACAAGAGCCATCTGTTGAAGAATGCCAGAATTTAGTCATCTTAACAGACAGAGTGTGAACTGCTCAAAGCGCTGCCTTTGTCTTTGAAATCATGCTCACTTGTGAACTATGTCCCTCTGAACTTCGTCTGAACTCTCTTGCTGCCTCTTGTCCTTCTTTTTCATCCTCTATTCTCGTCATGTCGCAGGCCGTCTGCCCGCCAGAGGAGAAGTTGTTTGGGAAGGAGTGAGATGTGGCTACGCATAACAGTGGCACTGGTCCTCCTTGCCATTGCGCTGGGCTTTGTGTTCTGCGAGTGGTCTGGCTGCGGTGCGGAGCAGGAGAGCGGGGACAGCCAGATGGCGCACGCTGACAATGGCAGCGAAGGACATGGGCACCATCACCACACAGAAGATGAGGATGATGATGAGGATGATGACCGTGACCATGAAGAACATGGTGACAACCACAACCACAACCACACTCACTCCGATTCTCTCTTCCACCATGCTGCCATCATCACCGGCTCGAGTACAACCCATTTCCCTCATTATATCATTGAGTTCCTAAAAGCTGAGATGGCAGTACAGAGAAAATTGATTATATCTTAGGGGAACTATCTCAAGTAGAACTGACAGGACAAAAATCCTGTTTTTTTTTTGGACAGCTACTTGTTCCAGGGCCGGGAGAAAACTTCTCCAAGATGGAGGGAACGTGGTTGATGCAGGAATTGCGGCCCTCCTTTGTCTGGGAGTAGTCCATCCCCATACAGCCGGCATAGGTCAGTATGACATCTATTCCCTTCTGGTAAGCGCTGTGCTCTCCAAGCGGAATGTTGGTGATGAATTTAATTCCTTTCTCCCACTTTAAAAAAAAAATATCCTCCTGGGCTCTGCTCAACAGAGATGTATTTCCGATGTCACCCAGGCTAAGCATTTTGTCCTACACATTTCGGTCTCTGAATATAGGTCAGCATTCTTTTCCTATGTAATGCAATGCACTTATGAGCTTAATGGATTCAAATTTCATATGTCAGCTCCATCACCCCCAAGTGAATGGAAGCATTGAGCCATTTGGGAGAATTCCATCTCCTAAGTGGTGAGACAACTCTAATGAGGGTCAAACTGAAACCAATTTTTGACAAACTAATTTGGCCGTTTGAATCTTAGTAATGCAAGACTAAATGTATTTGGTAAAAAATGTCTACACCCTACTTTACTTTACATAAATATTTGAAAAGATTAAGCAGGTAAATGCTGCCTTAATGGCTATTGGCTATTAGAATCATAATTGCCTTGCACAAGGTTACTAATAGGCCCTAAAGGGCATTGTTATGCATCATGATTATAGATTATTGCATGAAAATAATTAAAATGGATGGTTTTAAAAGATGGATCTTAATAATTACAAGGTTGATATACTTCAGAGTAAGTAGAGGACTGTGACTGGAACAATAACTGCACCTCAATAATTCCCTCAATGGTAATTTCTTCTCTTTTAAGGTGGAACCTTTTCAGCTATTTTTTATAACCACACAACTGGATCTCTGAAGGCAATTCAACCCTCAATCCCAAGGAACAATTTAAACACTTACGGTATTCCTGCCATTCTGCCAGGAATCAAACGTTTACATGCCCAGTATGGAAATCTGGAGTGGGCGAAGCTGTTTGAGGATGCCATAAGACTGGCCAAGGATGGATTCCAGATTGACCATATTCTCACCTCGGCTCTACTGAGTAACGAGAGAATGATTGTCCAATCACAGCTGTGCACTCTGTTCTGTGATGAGAATGGCCGCGTGAAATCTGCGGGCTCAAATGTCACCAACCCAAATCTATCAGAGCTCCTGCGCAGTGTCAGCCTAAATGACTCTCATTTCCCAGAAATACTGGCCATGAAATTGGCTGAGGACATCTCCCCGGCAGAGAGGCCAGATTTTGTCCGTGACATTCGGCGCGTCAGAGGAGAAATCAATGACCCTCTTATCGCAGAGGAAGAAAAATACACCCTCCTCTCGGGCTCTCTTCCATTCTCAGGGTCTGTCCTATCAGATGCATTAGTGAAAGCCACCGAGCAGATCCACTCCCTGCACAATCGCACAGATCTTAACAGCTCTGCCCCTTCTCTCCTCAGTCTTTTAGAGTTTGCTAAGGAAATATATAACACTGCCCTGGCAGAGGAGAATGGGAGCCTGGTGGAGAGGCTAGCCATGAATGTAGCCAGTTCTCAGATTGGGGTGCTGCACAGCCAAGGTCACTTTCTGGTCATGTCAGCGTCACTCAACAGCTCCTGGGGGTCTGGACGCTACTTGCCGTCCACCGGCGTCGTTCTGAGTGATTTTGTTTCAAACATTAGCGCAGGTGTTCCGCTCTTGAACTTCCCTTTGGTAGCAAAGATTAAAAACATGGTTGACGACGATGATGATGATGACGATGAGCATTCAGACGAGGATGTACAGGTCATTGCTGTGACTGGGGGACTTTCTGCTCTGTTGAATGCTGCTCAGATCTTAACAAACAGGTTGGATTACAGCATGTCTGCTCAGGAAGCCGTGCAGAGCCCTCTCTTCCATTTTGCCCAGGGAAGTGCTGGGTCTGTGACTGTGTGTGTGTCCTCCGTGTCTAATGGCACAGACGGCTTCACTCTGCCTTGGGAGGAGGGTGACCAGCGACAGCCGACACATAGATGCACTGATGACTCCGAAGCCATGCTGCTGCAGCTGCATGCAGGACACGTGGGAGTGTACGGGGCCCCAGCGCTAAAATCACACACTGATGGATTTTGAAGGCAAACATAATCAATGTAAATAATCATCAGACTCAAGCGCACACACACACACACACACACACACACACACACACACACACACACACACACACACACACACACACACACACACACACACACACACACACACACACACACACACACACACACACACACACACACACACACACACCACAATACAACTAATGTCAATAATAATCAGCTTCATCAGCCCCAGCCTTTACCCAAATGGAACACTGACCTGTGCACTTTCATAGGTACAAATCTCTAGTCACATAATATGAACATCATGACATCATGAAGTTATAAATGCACTGATTTCCTTAGATGTTTTGAACGTGTATTGTCTTTAAATGTGTTATTTGTAATAGCATTTGAAATGAGAGGGTGTGAAAGCTGTTACCATTTCTTGATTTTTGTGTGCGTCTAGATGTGTGGCGAAGTGTTAAATACTTCCCATCCTCTTAACATTGGCTACTTTGCTGATATGGATGAATGTTTCTGACATGCACCGATTCTCTCCACAAGCTCTGTTGCTGAATAACTGGTCTGCTGCCTATAGTTTGTGTTTTTTCTTCAGGACAATACTTTCCTCCTTTTGATTAAGCTAGGTCTTGTATCTCATGGGAACATATTTCTTTGCTTCTCTTCCGCCCCCACAGAGAGAAGTGTCTCTTTGGCCTTCGCTTGGCCTTGGCCTTCAATTTTATGGTCTGTTTTGAGTCTCTGTATCATCTGTGCTGTTCAGCAGTCCATTTCACTCCACCTTTTCACACTCATTTCTCATTTTCAAAGTTTATATTCCATGAATATAAAATCCTCTTATTCTGTTGCACAGACCCGTTTGAAAGAAATCATTTTGAGACATTTTGAGACATTCCATGGGATGCAGCCAAATCATGATTTTTTTTGGTTCAATGAGTTAAAAAGCATTTGACATCAATCTAAAGGCATTTATAGTGTCAATGAAGACTGAGAATACTGAATGGCATATACTTGATATACATAATATAATATTTTTTGATGTGGTTCTATTTCAGTTTCTGTAGTCTTGGAGTTTTTAAAGGATGTGGATACCTATATTACAACTTTACTGACTCTTTTTTTACACTATTTTTTACACTCTAGATATTTTACACTCTGTACTATATTATTATATCCTTACACTGGGTCTGTAGTATAGGGGCAGATTTTATTGTTGTAATGTAAATAGCAGTCTTCCAAAGCGAAACATCATCAAAGGAGTTTTTGCTTCTTCTTCTGCTTTCAGAGAGCTGTGTCTGGTCTGTTGTCACACATGTTCCCAAAGCACACACTTGAGCTCGTGGTCAGGTAAGCCATCTGAGACGCCATGTTATCCTCCCACAGTTGCACTGCTGCGAGTACCCACAATCCCCTGCTGCTCCCACCAGCACCACAGCAGCAGTTCCCCGCATGGACCAGTGCCTGATGAATATTCACACCCGTCTTCCAATTAGAGCCATTTTGCACGTCTCCTCCCCCTTTGAAAGACGCTGGCCGAGCCTGTGCCAGCCTCGCCACCCGCTGGGGTGCCCGGGCCTGGATGGCTGCCACTGCCAGGAGAAACAGGGCAGGTGCCAGGAGAGGCATGAGCTGCTCCAGGAAGAACAGAAGGGCACCGAAACAAAGCAAAGCGGCCACCGAAAGCAACACATACTAACAGCTAATAATAACATGCTCTGCTAATTACTTCAGCAGAAATGAGGAATTTATTGATGTGGTGTTTTGGGGGGGGGGGGGGGGGGGGGATTTGTTTGTCTTCCCTTTGATGTAAACATCTGAAAGTGTTATCTTGATATATGATATATGATATATGATATGTAAGAGTTTCTATCGAATATCTTGGCTTGGTCCTCAGACAGGTTGCTACAAGAGGAGGAGTTGTGATTACATAAGCTTATGTCAGGAGCCAGGAAGCGTCCAGAATAATTGCTTTATCAAGTGTCTTACATATTGGTGTATGTGTCTGTGTGTTTGTTTGTGTACATGTGTATGTGCTTGTCTGTGAGTGTGTACACTTATGTATATGTGTGTACACTTTTGCATGTGAGTGGATGTTTCCCTTTGTTGCCATGAGTGCTACATGCGCTGTGCCTGCTTATGATTGCGGATCAAAGGGAGTGATCCTCGGCACTCGTCCCCGAGTGGATGCGACACGAAATGCATGCGTGGACGGGATAATACGCCTCAACGGCAAAACTAAATCCCATTCTTCCACCGCAACGCAGCACGACTCCAGCCATTTCTCCGCCACTCAGAAACCACTCAAGGGTCCTCGTCCATGTAGGCCAGCCCCGACGACAATGCTCTCAGCGAGAACAGACCAGCATGTGGTCCCTGTCTGGGCCATTGAATGTGCATGCTGCAGTAACACACGCTGGCAATACAAAAAAAAATGGTGGTAAGAGAACATCTAATCAAAGCAACGAGAGATAGTGTCTTCTAAAAGTGCTTTATAGAGGGTTTATGTTAAGTATTATGTTGAGTTGGTATGAATGCAAAAAAAAATGTGATTATAGATTATAGAAAAATAATCATAGGGTTGGACCTGGGATTTAGATTTATAATGTAGTATGCTTGACTACTGATCACTCCATCCATGGTGTTAAATTTAAACATAATTTCAATGTAGCACCATTTTATTCATGTCCACTTCCACATACTCAGAAATACATTCACTGTTTGAGTTAGATTACTCCCCTCAACCCATAAAGTCAATGATGTCACCTATTCCAAAGCCAGCCAGCCAGCCAGCAACCCCAACCCCCCCCCCCCCCCCCACAGCAAGGATTCCAAAGTGGCAAAACAGAAGGTTCAGCAAAATTCAGTTTGGCTTGAATTTCCCCTTTAATATCTCTGCAGTGGAGGCTTCACCGCTGTCCACACATCAGTGGATGTGAAGAATGGCCGGTGTCACAATGTCAGGGTTAGTTAGCTCGCACATTAACACCACCAGTGTCAGTGTCCCGTGTCTTTGCACTGGGAATGGATGGGCCAGGGCTTCTGCAAAAGAGGAGCAGAACCTAGAAATAGCCCTGGATGCATCCCTGGTGTTCTGGAGACCCTGCACTGCAGAATCTGTTATAAGCTACTATCCCACCAGCTAGTGAAATTGCATGATGGAATAGGGTTCTTTAGTGAGGTGTTTTGATAGTCCACTGGGGCTGATGTGCTGTGTGATGAGTGATGTGATGAGCTGTGTGATGCCACATTGCATGCAGTGAAAGACTCTGTGGGAGTAATGTTTTCCCCACCCATTTTCCACCTGCACTATATGAAAAAGGGAAAACTAAGTGCTGGAAGGCAGGAGACCAGAGATGTACACTTAGTGAGGAACATCACTGAGTGAGATGGAAGATTTCAGGGGAAAGAACGATTGCCAGTTATTTTTTTTACATAAAAAATAAAATGTTTATTTTTTTTGTTTTTTACTGGTTGCTTTTACCTAAAACTTCTCTCCTGATATGACTATTGGCAAATCCATCTCAAAGTACGAGGTCATCATCTGAGGTTTCCATGACTCCAGCGCTTGGCAACTACTTCCCACTACTTCCCCCCTGCCCAGCCTATGAACAATCAACAATTATTCAAAAGGCAATACAATGCAATCCAAAATACAGTCAGACATTCCACAGAAAAACAGCTATACAGTTACACATGTGTGACGCTTATTCATATCTATACTTGTATTTATAAAAATGTACAATATCACATAGTTGTGTCTCAGTGCAAAAGATACATTTTAAAAATGAAAAAGAAAGAAATATATATTAAAAAGAAGCCGTGCTCCTACATTTTATAGTGAGTCTTTCTGTTATCCTTACTTGGAAAAAAAACAACATTTGGTCTGTAAATCGAATGAATCAATAAATAAATTACATGACACACTTTACAATCACCATCCAGTAGCAGCAGTGAATCAGGCTTGTTTGACTTTAGAAAGTACAGTGTCCACAAACGACAGTACAGCGTTGCACCGCACGGCCACAAACTCAGAGCAAGACCAACAATAATGAGCATAAGTAGAACGGTATTGACAATTCAGGTGACGAGAAACAAAACTCTAAGTGAACGTGTATATGCATGGGATGGGTGTTTTTGTGTCTTTGTTCATTTCACTTTTTTTTGCCCATATATTTACAATGTATTTCAAGTTATCTGGCTTGTTTCCAATAAGGAGTTGTTGTTGTTCGTTGTTGTTGTTGTTGTTGTTGTTGTTTTTGTCCCTGTTGTTGGTGTTGTCTTTGTTTTTACATTTCTGTTCCCAATACAATTGAAGGCAAATGGTCCAGTGGCTATGGCATGGGTGGCAGTGAGCTGGCCTATCAGCTGGTGCATATGCTGTTGATTGAGATGATGGCCGGATCCACCAGGCCCATCTCCTCGTGCTCGTTGACGCACAGCTGGTAGCCACAGCCCCGGCGGCGCTTCATGGGCGTGACCTTGGCGTCGGGTTTGGCGCGGGGTGGCAGCAGGAAGCCCACGCTGCCGGCGATGAGCATGTGCCAGATGCTGTGGATGTAGAAGTAGTTCTCCTCCGTCTCCACGAAGGCATAGAGCGCCACCGCCGACGTGGCGATCATGGTGCCTGGGAACAGGAAGAACACCCAGCGCTTCCAGGTGGGCGGGTAGCAACGGCGGCGGCGAATGGTGCGGACCGTCTGAAAGAAGCACACACAAATGAACATCAAAGTCACACAAATCATGCATGACAATGGACACATGCATGCACACGTATATGGATATGGACAGGGACGTAACTATAGGGGGGGCAGCAGGTGTGGTCGCACCTGGGCCCTCGGGTATTGGGGGCCCGTAGTCGTGGGCCATAGACATATTTACGCCAATCTAAATAGCCTGAAGGCGGAATATGTGCGCGGGGGGGGGGAGGCGTGGCGGCGGCGGTTAGTGATCCACCCTGACAACTTGACAGTTTCAAGTGTTACAGGCAGAATATGTGCACAGGGGGAGGGGGCGTGGCGTCGGTTACAAACATGAAAAAAGGGGGTACAGGACTGTAAAATGTTTGCGAACCACTGCCTTACGCCACTGACTAGGGCCAGTCATAATAGCCTGTACCTGGGCCCGTTGTAACTACGTTACGCCATTGGACAGGGACAAACAAGCATAATGTAAGGAAATGAACACATGAACAACAAATATGAGAGATGCACAAATGAACAAATACATATGGAAATATTGTGAAACATGGACACACAAACACACACAGAGACACTTGTTCTTTTATAAAATATCTGTGCAGTGCAAAGACAGACGTGCAGCAGATAGTGATGCCTCCTCTTTTAGTTTTTTTCTTTCGTCCAAATAAACACTTCTCCCTGAGGCGATCCCTGATATTTACAGTATGAGCACTGTCAGTGTGTTTGTTTGAATCTTTCTCCCTGCCAACTGTTAAAATCCTCACACTGCATGCATGTCAGACTATTTGGTCTCTTTTCCTGTGTGACATTTTCTTCTGTACTCACCTTTGCTTTGAAGTATAAATGTTAAAAAACAATGCACCGTGTGTACTGATATTGATACAGTTAACAAATGCATGTGCACATTCTATCTTCAAGCAATGCTTTTATTATTTTTATGAATATATTTTCAGAAACTGTGTAACTGCAAAACATTAAATATATGTACATATAAATATATGTACAGATTAGTGCTGTCAGTTTAACGCGTTATTAACGGCGTTAACGCAAACCCATTTTAACGCCGTTCATTTTTTTATCGCGAGATTAACGCGAATTTTTTTTAATTATTATTATTATTTTTTTTTTAGATTAACGTTCTTTTTGGCCTCGCAAACAGTGTAGTATGCTAACGTTACGGTTTGAGTGAATGGTGAGCGCGATACGGCGAAATGGATGATAAAAAGCTTCTGAATGGAACGTTTACTTTTAAAAGTTGTGTTGTGCAAAAGAAGCAAGCTTCACTGTTGTCCGAAAATGTCACCAGGCAGCTGGCTGAAAGCAAATAAGTAGTAGGCTTACCTTTTATTGGTAACCTAACTGTTACGGTTCATTGTTTCTGAAATAGGAGGCCTGACTGCTAATATTAAGCCATCATTTAACTGCACTATAGGCTGAGTCCTTGTTTACCTGAAATGTGCACTTTATAATTTTATTTTGTACCGCCCTGTTTGGCAATGTTGGTTTTCAATAAAATAAAACATTTGCATAAAGCAAGCCAATCCACTTTTCCATGTTGATAAGGGCATTAAAATAAAAATAAAATGATGGAAAAAATTAATAAACGAAGGGACATTTAGAATAGATAAAAATTTGCGATTAATTGAGTTAACTATGACATAAATGCGATTAATCGCGATTAAATATTTTAATCGTTTGACAGCACTAGTACAGATACATACACATATAAATATACATAAAATGGCCATTTTTATGGGTTTCATTAATATCCCATTTTATTTCCATTTGAACTAGGGCACACATGTGTGCATTCACTGTACCTAAACTGTGCATATCATCCATTTATTTCAGCTATCTTGGCCTCCTTTATTGAGTGCTTCCACCCACTGCTACTCTCATTCCCTGAGAACTCCCTGTCTCCCAGAGAACTCTCTCTCTCTCATCTGTAAAAATGTCCTCCCCTATTCTCGACACCCAGCTGCTGCAGCATCCCTTTGCTGCAACATGGACATGGGTACCGCATTCCTTTCTTCATTTCCCTGTGCATTCTGACAATTCAATTACCCCTGGCCCGTGGCTGATTCACGGCATGTGTGCATAAGTGGAGACTATTTGGTTTTGAGTTACTATCGCATGAAGAGGTATGATCGCACAGCCACTGGGGAAACAAAGTGACAGTTGATGTTCAAGCATTGTGAAGCTATGCTAATGCATTTGGATAATGTGATTGGTGTCATTCAGGACCGCTTGCCACATGATGAGCAATAAGTGGGAGCTCAGGCCATGGTTACAGCAAATTGACCCTTGCTGTCAAGGCAACCAAGACTTTTTCTTTAGAATTTACTCTTTTAAATGACAATTCATAAGGCCTAGACAGGATATATATTTATATTCTGTGAGAGCCATGGCACTATATTGTATATAATGGCACTACAGTATATCATATATATATAGTGTATATGTATATATATATATAAGTAAATATATAATAACATCTACTAAAAAATAAGTACATGGTGTTGGGGGAGAGCACTTGAAAAAGGTGTGCAATTTACTGCAGTGCAGTACTTTTATTCACATTGCTTGTCAGCTCTCAAGTACCCTTTGCTTCAGGCCTACCACGCAGTGAATTTATCCCGGGCTTTTGTCCCCCTTCTGTCCTTGGTGGCAAATCATTCACTCTTGACAAAAAAATCTCGGCTCCATTCTGTTAGCGTCATCCTTCAAAGGCGCAGCCATCTGAAGCAAGACAAACATGCCCAGCTGGGTCCAGCCTCGTGAACTCAAAAGTTTAAGTTTCTTAAACATTTTCCGTGGCTGGGCCTTACAATATGCCCTTGCCATTGTTAAGACTTCACAAGTACAGTATGTGTGGTGCTACTTAAAATGTGGCAGTGCTCTTTCAACTGAGCCATTTTGTCTTCATCCTTCATCTTATTCATTGAAGGAAAGACTAAAAGAGTCTACCAACAAACGTTAAGGCACGTGTTTGGTGAGGAGTACTCTCTCATTTAAGAATATAAGGGTTTGGTGGTTCTTGAGTTAAATTACTGTCTATGGAGAAAGGATGGCCACCCACAGAACAGCTGAATAAAAACCGAAAGCACGGTGAAGGTTGCCTTTACTTTCAACGTTATCATGAAGGAAAATGCCGTGGCAATGAGAGGAAAGGGTTGGGTAACAAGAGTCTGAACTGTGAGTCTGCAACACTAACCCCACGATCCACCAAAACAGATAGAATGCTAATGAACATGTGGCATACTTCCTCATTCTGGGAACTTTTCAGTGATACAGAGGGAAACTAGCTCATCAGCACGGCAGAGAAAGTTTTATGGTGTCCTGAGAAGACCGAGTGAGCCAGGTTATTGAGTGGCTGACGTCTGAATCGATATGTCCTCCACGACTTGCCAAAACTTCTGTCCTTTCCACTGAAGTCTAGCCACATCTTTGCATTCGCAATTCCTTATAACAATCAAACAACATATCTTACAAAGCCATACATTAGCTGTGTATGATGTAAGTTCATGTAGATGTGTTACTTTTTTGTTTAGGGATAGAGATGGGCACGTTGACAACCCACATCCACTGCAATCATTGAGGTGTGGAATCATTCCACTGGATTCAAATTGAGCCATAGGTGTAGCTGACGAGTGCCGCTCCAAATGATGTAGAAAGTGATTGGATCCGCTCGTGGCTCTCGTGAGCGCTGAGCTCGCTGCAGCCGGAGGCTAAAATTGGGACGGTCAGTAAATCAAACTGAGCGAAGCCAATAGGGAGATCAGTCAAAAGGCAATCCAAGTTTCTCCTCAGTTTTCCACAACTTCATCCAAATAACTTCTTAGAAAATGGATCCAAATTCAGCTTTTTGTCTAGCCCCCCTGCCAGCAGCAGCCATATTGCAAGAACATGAGAGCACTTTTTGAGAACACTTATTTCTTCATGATTTTCTAAATCATACCCCACAGCCCAACGAATAGTAGATCTTCACTAGACTTTTGAGACTGTAATGGATTGATTTTGTCACAGAATAATTTAAGGACTAGTGCAAGTTAGATGTATTCACATCAAATTCACTTGTCATCTTTTCAAATGTACTTAGTGCAAAGAATTCAAACTTGCTTGTCTTTGGGAAATCAAACATGAGTAGAGATTATAATGGCTTAGATATTTAGGAATTGTATTATTTAAAGGATTTAAATTCAGATGAATGGATAATCTGGTCAGGAGGGAAAGATATGTATGTAAAAAAAGGTAATGAATAACAGCATAGTAATGAGTTGTTTAGTTTTACACATAGTGGGGTTAAAGCACCAAATTAATTGTAAATAAATAGTTCAGTAAAATTCAATGTTCACATGTAAATAAATCCATATTGACTCTGATTTGTCAGAACTCTGAACACCTATCTTCCTCTGCTGACCGGAGCTTTTTCTCTGAATGCTTGAGGCCATTTTATTCTTTAATGGCTTTCTGCCGTGGGTGGCTCATTTCAGAGCAGGGGCCCTGTCTCTTCTTCGCCTGACTGGTCTAATTGCAGGCAGTCTGCATACACTCACGTTGAACCTTACATAGAGAAAATGACAAGCTGATATTACGGTAGCCTCGACAGAAAACGTCTGGCAGTGACATTGTGCAGATGCACTGTATTACAAGGGCAAGATAAATAGAATTTGTATTTCTTAATGAAAGAGAAATATAATCTCAGACGTCTGTTTTGGGGATGGGGGGAGACATCTGGGTTCCCTCATAACCAAAGTGAATCTGAAAATCTGAAAGGGGCTACCGTCATTGAAAGATCCGTAACCAGATGAAATAAATCACTTACAGTACTTCAGATGATAATGATGGCGTAATATTGTCTATCTATCAATTACCCTCGTCATCCTTGCTGGGAAATCCCAATTTGTAGTTTTTTTGGAAACCAGACCAGAGGCTCCACCAGACCAAGTCAATTCATGGTTCCCTTTCCTGATACCATCACATCTGTAACTCCACTTGTTTGACTGTGATGCAGCTGATTTGACTGATACAACTACTCAGTTATATTAGATACGGAGCACTACTGCTGTTGCCTATTGATTCATTACAGATACAGTATACTGCTCACATTATAATCAAAGCCAGCATGGTTAAACAGACTATGGTCAGGTGAAAACAGTTTATATAGCTATAGTAGTCGAAGGTTTTATGCAGTGGAGAACGATCTTTCACCTTTTCTTTTTGTTGGAGGGCTGATTTAAGTGCTTAGAAATTACACAGTTAAGTCTCCTGTTTGTTAGTTACATTTTCTTTTGTGCATCTTTTGTGTGTGCACAGGAAACTACGGAGTGTTTGGTGTGGTTTCTATATGGGCCATGCCTTCCATTAAATCAAGGCCTAGTTAGGACTTCTAAATTTGCGCATGCACAACCTAAATACACAGGTACTGACCTTGACCGCAGACCTCAACATTGTGTTTCTGGTAGCCTGCATGTTTTCAAAGCTTTTTACATCCAGTGTCCATCTTTAGCTTTTTTTCAAACAAACCCACACAAATCCCATGAGGCGATTGCTTGAAGACTATGCACCATGCAGAGCATTCACACAAGGCTGGCTTTTTTCTTCATAGCGTCTCCACGACACAAACTGCTGACATTCTGCACTCTGGTTATCTACAGCCCCAACACCACTCGCCTCGCCCTCCTGCTCAGGAGAGAGGGACCAGCAAAGCCAGTCCCCTGCCTAATGTTCACAGCCCTGCGTCAGAGGCTTTCTCTGGGATTCAGCCCTCCGAACGCTATTATTTTTTATCTTCTCACTTCAGAAAATGCATAATGGCTGAGAGAGAGGAGTTGGCGAAAGAACAAGCTGACGGGTAATGGAACCACAGGGCATGACTAATACCTACAGGATAAAAAGAACTTTTAACGCCCTCCGATGCTAATGTGCAATAGCCAAGATAAAAAGGCATTGCATTGTCATGTGCTTGTGTGTGTTGATGGGGCAGGAGTGCGGCGGACGAGCGAAACTCGGCGGCATAAATCGTCGCTAATAAAGTGCTGTTATAGTGTTGACGCAGCAGGGTCAAATAAGGGCTAAAATCTGCCACAAAAGAGAAAGAAAATGCTTCTCAGTATTTCTAAGAGGATCGGAGTTCAAAGTTATTTTTAGTGGTCTTTTCTGATTCCCTCTTTGCTGGGAGTGTTTCGTACAAACAGGATTAGAGCGGAGCCAAAGGGCTTAATGTAAAGAAATAGGAAATTGCTCAGACTCTTGAAATTTGCACCGTGAGAGCAAGGGCCATTGAGAATGAAAAGCGGGAAACGGCATTGTGAGAGGTTTCTGCCTGGGGGGAGAAAGGGAGGAAGTAAATAGGGGCCCTCTTGTTCTGCACTCATCGAGGTGCCGCTAACAGAGCAGTGACCTTGTGAGGATAGTGTGGCTGAGAGCTGAGAGAGACAGAGAGACAGACAGAGAGAGAGAGAGAGTGAGGTGGATATATTAAGAGCCGAATGGGGAGCGCTTACCCAGGCGATGGCCATGATCCCAAGGGCGAACAGACTGGGCCCCAGCAGATTCCACAGGCCGTGCCGGTCCAACTGCAGAGCCATGGAAAGAGACATGGCCCCCAGCAAGTACAGCACCTGGTGGCACAGACAGCAGGCTGTAGGTTAGAAAAGGGACGCAGGGAAGCTGGGGGGGGGGGGGGGGGGGCACGTCCAATTAAGGGCAGGTTGTGGAGGTCGGCAGTGAGTGAGTGGGAAGACAGGCAAGCAGGCAGGCAGGCAGGGGCTGGTGGACTCTGAAGTCTGGAGTTAGACAGGGTGACTGAAGCTGTCTTTCTAACACACACACTCAGTCCCCCACTGATCTGACATGTGTGATTTGATTAGCAGCTGTATTCTGCAACGCTCAGCGAAAAACAGTTGCCCTGGAGGAAAGCAGCTGTCTATCTCTCTCTCTCTCTCTCTCTCTCTCTCTCTCCCTTTCTCTTTCTCCCTCTCCTTCTCTCTCTTTCTTTCCTTCTCTTTCTTTCCTTCTCTCACTCAATCTCTCTCTCTCTCACTCACTCACTCACTCACTCTCTTCCTCTCGCTTAGGCTGTTTTTTCAGACTGGTGAGCAGCCATTAATTGAACTGAGAGAGAGAGAGAGAGAGAATGCACCTGAGATTCTCTATTTGTGTTGACTGCGGTAGACAGCAAAATGTCAACAACCGTAAAGAAGACCATGACAGATTGCTGACTCCTATTCCTATTCCTATCAAAAAGAACACATTCATGAAGATTTTAAATATGACACACTAGTTATTAAATGGGTACCTCTCCCATTGAACGTCACCCGTCGAATGCTACCTCATCTCATCTTATAAAATATGTCAGTGGCAAGGGTAAAGTTTACGGACCCATTAGCCATTGGCAAATAAAAAACACTAAACCACAGGACCCATTTCCCACTGACCAATGCACCTCTATTTCACAATTGAATGGACGACCAAAGCACCAGGCAGATTGGTGGGTGTAATGGAGGAAGAGCTGCACCTGCTTGATAATGGACTTGAGGCGGGCCATGGCGATGACTGTGACCCACACCGACATGAGGGAGCCCAGGAAGTCACAGAACTGCAGCACGTCGTACTCCATGATGCAGAACACGACAATACCTGGCTGGTCACAGGCATGGTAAAACTGTGAAAGAGAGAGAACAGGAGAGAGATGAAGAGAATGAGAGTGAACAAGAGGGAGAGACACAGAGAGGGAAAGAGGTGGGGATGGAGGGATGGTGGGATGGAGAGCGGTTGGAGGGAGGAAGCAAGAGAGGAAGAAAGAGAGGTAGAGAAAAATGATCAGCAGGATAATAACACCACAATCATACACATTAGAACTGAGAGCATGACAGGGAGAGAAAGAAAAGTAGTCTTAGTGTGTAGTGTTTAGTAGTCTTGCAGGGCTGGACACAAATATACTATAATCATGTAATCATGGCTACAGTCCCATCTATCCCCAGCGACGGTGTGAAATAGAGTAGATGGGCGCTCACAGTGGAGAAGAACATGGTGAAGATGTAGACGGAGGCCTCCAGCAGGTAGTGGCTGCGGACGGCGATGGCCACCGGGGGAACGAACATCAGGTTACTCAGGCACAGCAGCAGGGTGGAGAGGAGCTGGAAGCCGTAAGAGTACGCCTGCGTATTATCTGTGCAGCCCCAGCCGTCCCAGCCTGGGAAAGAGAGAACACATTATCTAGGTGTACACACACACACACACACACACACACACACACACACACACACACACACACACACACACACACACACACACACACACACACACACACACACAGACAAACACACATGGTAACACACATCCAAAAAACATTCCTCATCTTTCTCCTTTTGTAAATGGCATCATAAATATAGATTGAATCCAGTGTGCCTGCTGAGTAGTATACATGGCAGGGGAAATAGGCACAGTACACCCCACAGTACACCCTCAGATGGATACATTAACACACACACACACACACACACACACACACAAGTATATGCATATCTGTATCTGTAATTACCACCGCCCATGAACACCCAATCATCCCAAAAATTGATAAAAATGTTAAATAAATAAATATTCACACTTGGCGGGTGCAAAAACAGGATCCTTTTTTAGAGAGGCACTTGAGAAATGAAAGACGGCATAAGGCTTAAAAATCACAAAGGACAAAGAAAGGATGAAAAAAAAAAAAAAATGGAGACAATATAAAGCAACAAAGAGCATCTGTTGCCTAAGCGACATCATTAGAGGGATAAATGTGTGTATTCTAATGACATCGCTATCATCCACTCGCTTCTGTAGCCAGCAAAAGAAGGCGGGGCTGAGGTCTCTATAATAGAGGGGTATTTAAGAGAGCGTGATTAGCACATTTCCAGACGTTATCACGCGTCCTATAATTACAACTGCGTCTCATCTGAGATCTGATCCGTCATTCGTTGCGAGGCAAAAACTTGATTGACACACATGTAATTGAAGAATTTAACATAACGGGGACCGCTGATTGGCATGCCATCTTTCAAGTGTGACAATAACATTGTCATTATAAAATACTGGCAGCGATTAAAATCATATTAACCTGAGAACGGAGAATGGCTTTAAATATATGGTATTATACAAATGGGAGTGTTTCACTCGAGAGCTTGTCATCTGCTTTTCATTAGAAGTGTCAGCGAGAGTACTTGACATTTGTGTCATGCAGCTCACTTCACTTGGGAAACGTATGTATATACATTTCTCCATCTAACACAGAAGATACAGATATAAAGATTCGGTATGGGTACTTGTGTAATGGTAGCCAGTGGGTACAGTGCTGTGCAGTGAGTAAACTGACACCTTAAGAGACTACTAGCAACCGACGCAAGCACCAATGGGCAGGGGCGGACTGGGGGGAAAAAGTGGCCCGGGAGTTAGTGTCAGACCGGCCCACTCAATACACGGCGCGCGGCCCACTCAGTACACGGCGCGCTGCCCACTCAATAGCCTTCACGGCGCGTTGCCCATTCAATGCATCTTACGTATCGACCAGTCAGTGGCCTACTTGGAAAAATACCCATACACTTAACATTATTTTGGATGATTACAAAGAAATTACATCATATATGTTGTTTTTTTTAAATAACATTTGGATCCACCAATTTGCCTGGATGGACACATGGAATAAAATGATACTGGCTATTGTAACACTCCAAGGTAGGTATAGTTTGCTAGATGAATGGGCTTAACTCTGGGCTAGTATCAGATGGTTATACGTATAACTACAGAACCTTAAGGAATGAATATCCACACAATAAAGAAACTGGAATCAGAGGGTAGAATTAGTATGAACTATATTGTAGAAATGAACAGAATAGAACATACGATGGGGTGTGAACATCAGTGGTATCAGTAGTGTTGCATGCTGGGTGTGTGATTGTGTGTGTGTGTGTAGGGGTGTTGAAGGTGCATAAAACAATAAGTTAAGTAACAGAACCTAAACTAACTCTGCTGGCCCGGGTGCATTATAGTCACATGATAATAAAAACCAATATCAGTACACTCATGTGTTATTATGACCTCACTATCTAATCTAGATAACATATTAACATTGTTTATAATGTTAGTGTTGTGTGTAACACGGTGATTTTAGCATAACAAGCTAGCTGGTTAACTTATTTTACATAAGTTATTAGAAATTATAAGATTGCCCTCTTTACAACTACCACCATGGATAGCTTGCTCATCGATTGTAAACAAGTGACTACGGCTAACATGTTAAAATAAATCATCTCGATGATGACAACAGCGCCAGCTTGCCTATTTTACCAGATCATAATGGTCTCAATTTTGGACATTTATCTACCTAACGTTAGCTAGGCTAGTTGGTAGTGAACGTCACCTCATCTGTGAAAAGCAAGCTAACATTGGCCAATTCAACGCCACAACTTACCTTGTATCACTGTCACTGTCACGCGAAATAACAGTCGTAAATGGCCCAGAGTTTTCTTAAATGCAATTCCTCAAAACTACCAGATGCCCCACGGGCCGCTCCGTGTTAGAAGGGCTGACGGCACACGTCACTACGGTTGCGTGCCGTGGCGGGGCGTGTATGCAAATCCAGGTGCGTTTAATTTAAGAATCCTCATCCTCAATCCGCACAGCTGAGAACACTTCGGCTGTGTAAGAACCCATTTTCAGGTGTTCATTAATAAGGTGGAGATCTTTTCTTATGTTGAATTTCTGAAGTCCGTAAGAACACATTTCAGAATACACTTCAGAACATTTTCGAAAAATAGGCACCATGAGTGTGAATACAGATCGCAAGGAGGAGTATAAAAATCAGTCAGTGAATAACATTGGTATAGTTACGAGAGGAAATTATACGTGTTCTGAGTAGTATGGAAAATAATTGAGGTTGCCGGCGGTGACATGGAGAAGGCCGGTTGGTGATAGTAGTGTGCCGGTATTTTGGACCATCCCAACCTCGTCGGCCCACCGGGGATTCCCCCGGTATCCCCGATGGCCAGTCCGCCCCTGCCAATGGGTATTAGCCTCCTTGCTAGTAAGCCCACCTCCCATGCCCTATATTGTAGGTTCGAGTCCGGTGCGAGACTGTGCTCGTCTACACAACACAGTTTACATCGGTGCCGTGACCCGGAATGGGAGGAAGGTTTAGGTGGGTGAGTGTAAAGGTAGACAGAACAGAACAGTCCTCACTCCCCGACACCTACACAACACAGGTTGTATTTGGAGAGGCTATTTAAAGAGAACCATTACCTGCTTTGCACTCGCATGCTGCGTACAGGTAGTTGTTGGTGCGAAGCAGCTTGCACTGGCCATAGGTTCCACAGTCATTAATGCATGGCGTCAGGTAAGAGCGCAGGTAGACTTCCGCCGTCACGTTGCTGCACACCTCAAACCTTCAAAGACAAATGTGTGTCAATAGGGTGAGAGGGCAGTGTGAAGTAGTGAGTTATGGTTTATGTTTTTTTAGAAGGCCGTGATGCTGATTTATAGCCTAAATTAAGCCGGAGTGCATTACTGAAAGAGATGGAGACAGGAGATTGCCAGTCTTTCCTAAGACAGATAAAGAGCTTTCCTTTAAATTTGGGTCAAGCCAATCTCTGTGAGTGTAACAAAGGGGAAAAAAAGCACATGTCAGCAATTCAAACGGAAAACATCAATTTAGGGTTCATGTCACGTGAGAGTGTTTTCTGATTGGGTAGGCACAGTCTGCAAAGGCTTAAAAGAGAAACGCCATCTTTCTCTGTTGTTGTTTGGTATTTCAAAAATAATCTTTGTTTATTTTTGTATTTGATTAGATTCTCTTGCAGCATTGTCTAGAGGAGGTCACACCAAAACAACATCAAAAGTTTTAGCTTACAAGCTTAGTATCTTCAGTTCCATGCTGACTCCCAGTAAGGCTTGTGTCAGCAATTTCACCAGTTTGATTTATTTCTGTATGCATAGTCCTTCAACAAAAAAGTGGTAGTAGTGCTGCCTGATCTAAAACACCAATATTCAAGGCCACCATTATATCAAAGAGGATGAAACATGCCTTGCCTTCTAAAACGAGAATTATGCACACTCAAAAACATTAAACCCATCAAAACATGATCTGAAATGCATTAACCTCACAGTGAAATAAAAAAGAAGACAAAAACAACCAAATAACACCTTTGATATGAAACAACAGTAATAAAGGGCAAAGCAACAAAGTTTAGTCTATTCCCTCCTATTTATTGTTGCATAAGAGCAGAGAGCTCAGACCATATTATCTGGGCTGGACGTGAGCAGTTTTTTCTACTTTTATACATACAAACATAGACCCTGTCTCTTTAACATGGTCAGTGAGGGAACGATAGGTTACTAACGCAACACTGTTTCCCTGAAGGAGGGAACGAGCTACCACCAATGGAAATCTGATCATCTCCCTGCGCTTGAGGAGCCAGGGCCCATGTGGGTGTCACCTTGGCTCAGTTCGGAGCCTGGTTCTACTGTAGCTTCTCCCTTGGGTCAGGTATGGGATGTGAGGAGCAAAAGCAAAAAGCATGTATTGACGTGGTAGACAGCCACGCAGCCTGGTAGACTCTACCTGAGTGGCTTTAGATTGTTGCTGCAGTTCTGACATCAAAGTTCCAAAAACTTTACCGTGTGAATGGGGGCACTGAGAGGAGGAGTCTTATCACTGTGTCCTGTGCATGCTTGTGTTAACCAGAGATGACGGTGACCCGCAACGCAAGCCCCCATCACTCTGCCAGATGCCTTAGCGGTGCAGCGAGTGAGCCACAAGGCCAACTCTGTGGCCTGGCGGAGTTCAAGAATGTCCGACAGCAGATGTGGCTGGGAGATCTTTCAGTATCGTAGACTGGTGAGCCTGTAGTAAAGCTATGGTGCTAATTGCACAGCATGCTTGTCCTGATGCTAGATATGCCCTTTTAGACAGGGAGGCTGATATACGACCTTGCTTGTTAAGCAACTGTGGTTCTTTTGAGAGGCCAGCTAATTGTGCCCTGGTCTGTTTCATAGCACCACTTGATGATGATAATTGTAGTCTAACTTCTGGCCTGGGTGGGGAGGTGAACACAGGTGAGTTTGAGAAACGAGTCAGTGGCGTTTAAAAGTGTAGCAGTGTGCACAGAAGGAGGGGTCAGAGACAGCAGACTCCAAATGGTCAAGACCAAGGCAATGACTTGAAGGAAGGTGTACACGCAAGAAACATACTGATGAGGTGTATTCACATTTGGGTATAATTGTGCGCGATTCAAAAATTAGGCAATGTAAATGTATTGTAATATGGTAACAGTACTATAACTATAACAGTAAAGTCATTAACTCTAATTTTCTAAGACACAATGGGTCATGTATAATAAAGTATATGATGAAATAATATTTATTATTCTATTACATTCATGTCAACTCTAACAGACTTTCTGTAAGTTATATGGACATTTGAATTTAAATAGTTTTTTTAATGCTGATGGTACTATCTCTGTGGCATGGAAGGGGGGGGGGGGGGGTTGATGGGAGGGGAAAGAAATACATGATATAAATAAATCCAGTATATCCATGATATAGAAGATAAATCTCTGAACGGGGACATAACGTGACGTGGGGGAAAACATTGATATTTTAATACCTGATGAGAAATTACAATACCTAGCAAAATTAGATACTTTCAGGATGAATTACTGTCCACAGAGACTGACACTGTTTCAGACCAGCAGTTTTAAACCAGCAATTTCAAGCAAGTAGGACATTGTGTTAAAAGTGAGTCCACGATTCTGGCAAAAGGTTGCTGATATTTGAGCTGAACAGACAATCAAATTACACCCCTTCCTACCGTACCCCGGAAGCAACGTGTTGGAATTGATTGTGCCAATATGATTCTTTCCCGTTTATGGAGCCAGGACTGGAAGAACGCCATCAGTGACCAAAGTCAATTTCAATCCCAATGTTCTATTTTTCAGTTTTATTTTATTTTTATTTTAATTCAGAGCTGATTGAATGCCAAAGTCTCTGTATACACTCTATACAGGGCTTGCTCTGGCTTAGAGCACAGTCGTGTCCCTGAGAGTTAGATAAGGAGTCTAGAGCTTACCCCTGTTCAGTGGCACAGAGCGAGCGCAGGCTCAGGTACCAGGTGCCCGTCTGAGGGTAAGGGATCCTCAGCTTGGTGACGTTGGAGGTGGTGTTCACAGTGAGAAGAAACCCTGTCACCGACTCTAAATGGCCCAGGCAGAAACACAAGGGACAAATAATAGTGTGATGAGATCCATATGTATAGAGCTGTTTTAAATAACAAACATATACAAAGTACTTTACAGAGAGTGGAATATAGGGGAGACATTAGACGTCACCAGGAGAACAGCACAAACATATTAGAACCAGGTAGAATCCCTTACAGGGGAGACTATACTCAGTATTACATGTGAAACTGTACTTTTCACTCAGTTGCAGACAGAAACGAAGAGCAGTTAGTTATCTGCTGTAATTTAGAACATCCCCAAGGACCTACCGAAACCATGACCCAGCTCACTATCTTCTGCCTCTACTCCTTCCCTCTCTTCCCTCCCTTCGTGTTCTAGCTGGAATTTCTGTATGAAGCATTTTTCTACGAAGATTTGCAAAAGATAGTGTGACCATTACATGCTGCACTCCAAGTAATACACTAGTGGAAAACTTGATACAGATTGAAGATAAATGGATCACTTTCAGCTGAAGCAAGATAAGTAGCTTTGAAGTAAAACTTTGCCAGTGTGCCACTGTGCACAATTTGATGGCTGCTGTTATTGAACCAAACAATCACACTTTTATTATCACAACAGAATCATGTTAGCTTTTCTTTTCCTGAAACGCAGTAGTCTCTGGAGGAATGTGTCTGAGATGATTTCCTCACGGTCCATGGCTTTAGGGTCATTTGTGAGTATTACCCCATTCACAAACCCATTTACCCTAAACGGGCAACTTTCTCAGACAAGAGACGGCACCTGAATGGCTCTCACCGGATCAGAAATGCCTCTCATCTCTCGTCTAATCTTGTGAATTCAATTCGGTCTCGTTCTACGCACACGTTACAGCTGGAGGATTTTTTGATATCAACACGCGCTAACCCCCTTATCTTGTCTACATTGCCGTCTTATCGCACATTACAGCGCTGTTCTATCATCTATCTGCTCTTGGAAAAACGAGAAACGCTGTGGATGGTGAGCAGGCTAAACCACTGAGGATTTAAGCGATCCGTGGCGGATTGACCATTAAGCTTGCCTTACCCGCTTCACATTTGGCAGAGGAGTTGTCGGGCAGCAAGAGCGGCATCCCGTGGTTGAGGCATCCGAACACCGTCACATTCTCTCCCTTCACTGAGGACTGTGGGGAGAGAGACATACAGGGGTTAAGGTAAGGGTAAGCTAGAGTAAGGGAGAACAGACATTATAGGGTAAAAGGGACAATAACAGGTGTGATAGGGGTTTTTGGACATTAGCATTTTAAGAGAGCTGCTTCTGATCAGAACCACCTTTTGATCTGGTCTCATAAAAGGCATGGCAGGGGGCTTGTGGGCTTTAAACTGGCCCAGACATGCAGCAGCTTCCCCCCCACCCCACCCCGCCTGCATGCCTACCCTTCTGCTCGCACCCATTGCTGTCCTGAGACTTCTGAAAATAAAGACATTTGCCCTCCCTCCCACCCTCACAACACCCCACCGCACCCCAGCCCACCCGCGCATGCATTATTGAGTGGCCCCGTGCTGCAGCGAATCCAGGACACAAGGCAAATTAGAAGTACTAACACTCACCTCTGTGTGCACCCCCCGCACACACACACACACACACACACACACACACACACACACACACACACACACACACAGAGTCTCCTAACAAACACACAGTCTCCTAACAAACACACTCAGACACAGATGGACACAAACATACACGTTGTGCCACACACACAGACAGACAGAGAGAGAGGGAGAGGGCTGGGGGAGAGAAGAGCGAAGAGCCGGCTGTCTGAAAGTGCTATGTCCTAATCAGAGCTGTGATTCACACAGTAGCAGGCAGCAGGGCTTTGGGGCTGATGATGAGGGGAGTTAATAATTGATGCGCTTGTGTCACTGCAGTCTCATTACAGAGGAGCACCAAATGGCACACGGCCGACCCCACAGACACAGAGGCTCTTGGATCGCTCCGCGTGGGGATTCACATCCTTTTCACATGGAAGGATCCTTCTTTTCTCGAGAATGCCGACTGACTACAAGCTTATAAAAAGTTCATTTAACCCTTGTATGGTATTCATTTTTTTGTTACTCAGAAGGTGTTGTGGGTCTGGTGGACCCGCTCGATTTTCGGGTGTTTAATTCAACACAATCAAACAATTTTATGGTAAAATACTCAACAGATATTTACTTCATTCCAATTAGAAGCAATATGAACAGCAAATATGGTTAATATTTGCCCTTTAATTTTGTTATATCACATTTATGAATTTAAGTGCTACCCGTTTTTTTTTTTTTTTTTTTTACAAAATCAAAAAAATCAAGATATCAGTGGACAAAATTCAACACATTTACAAATGAAGCAAGGTTTTCCATAACTATTTGATTTATGTGAATTTCATTTGAAATCAGGTCAGTTTACATAGCACAACATGGGTGGATGGGGCACCAGCACTGTCCTCCTGAATCCTCCTAATAGTAGCTGCAGAGGCTGAGGTTCTTGGAACATGTTGTCTTCTCAGGATTTAAGGTTTCACCAGTGTCTTTCCCAGTTCCTCGAGAAAAAGGCTTATCCTCTGGAGCTTCCCTCTCTTCCACTCCGGGTTCAGTGCCATCCAGGTGACAAAGGCGTTGTACGCCAAGATGTCCAACATGGTAAATAAAATCGCCAGTGGCCAGCGTAGGGTCCTCCTTTTGCAGCTGTAGGCAAACACCAGCTTGTCTATGTTGTCCACCCCTCCTTTTGTGGCATTATAATCCATGATGATCTCTGGTTTTTGATGCTCCAGGCCAGAGATTCTCCCATCCCAGTGCAGTGTACTCATGAGTATCACATTCTTGCGTTTCTTTGGCACATAGGATACCAGGGATGTGTCAGCCATGTACACAAACTTGGAAGAGTTGACAGGCCTGTTCTTTGTAGGCAGCAGTTGGGGTGGGAGCTCAGACCTGTTTTTTCTTATCGTTCCCACCATGGTCAGCTCCTGTCCCAGCTTGTACGATGTAAAATAAATTGTAGCATGTGATGTTGTGTCCACTGAGTCCTTGAGCCATGTCCAGGACAACTCTCATTCCTTGATTTTTCTCAGGGCGTCCTCCTCAGGTTACCCTATGTAGCCTTGTAAGTTCCAAGCATATGAGGAAGTCGCATCACAGGCAGCCCAGATCTTTATACCATATTTTGCAAGTTTAGATGGTATATAATGTCTAAAGCGGCAGCGGCCCCTAAATGGCATCAGTGGCAGGGGCATAAACACAAAACTCTTACTCACACTTACTCACTGAAACACACACACATATTTAGCCTACATACACACAAGGCCCACATACACACAAACACACATAAGCGTGCGCGCACACACACAAACACACACACACTTACAGCAGGCCCACTCACATACACGTGCGCGCAAACACACACGCGCACACAACAACACACACACACACACACACACACACACACACACACACACACACACTTACAGCAGACCCAGACAGGAGGAGAACAGACTTTAGATACACAGGACCTACAATTTCCACACTTTTATTTGCCCGGGTCCAGTGGACCCGAACACCCTGTATGTAATATAAATGTGTAGGGGGGGGGTTACGGTGTGCGGTCAATGAAAATTTGGTCTGATATATGTTCTTCGCAGAAAATGAGCCAAAGCCAATGAGTCTGAGTTTGAAAAAATAATTAATCATATTATTTTTGTTAGGATAAAAAATGAAAACGGGTCCCACAGACCCGAATACCATACAAGGGTTAAAAACACACCGGCTCCATTTACTCTCTCATTTACCAGGCATGCTTCTAATGTATGAATGGGACGTAGTCTTTGGCTCGCTGAAATAAGTGAAATAACTCAATCTGCGATGCCCACTTGAAAGGTAGCATTACGAAACATTAAAAAAGGAGGAATAAAAAGAGTGCATCCCTCTGATTCCACACTGATTGTTCTCTCACTCTGCCCCTTTGGCCACTCCGGCTGATCTCTGCTCACAGCAATCTCCTTCCCTACGCTCACGGCCCACTGCAAATGATTGGCCTTGGTCTGCCGGCGCGGCAGCACAACCACTTATTACACGGAGAAAAGGGTACAGGGCTGAGTGGGAGGACAGAAAAGAATCATAGGCCGTGAACGTGCTCCTGCACACAGTTCTAGTTATCTATCTATCTATGCATGTCATCATCTATTTATATTTGTATTAAGTATGTACGTATGTATGAGTATATGTACTGTATGCATGTATGTATGTGTGTACAGGTGTTGGCACAAATGTATGTATGTATGTATGTATGTATGTATGTATGTATGTATGTATGTATGTATGTATGTATGTATGTATGTATGTATGTATGTATGTATGCATCCACCTCACTCTGTCTCTCTCTTTATCTTTCTCTCTCTGTCTCTCTCTCTATCTTTCTCTCTCTCTCTCTTTCTCTATTTCTCTCTTTCTCTATATCACATCTATGTTCTGAAATGCAGGAGGCTGTTATCCTCGTGTTTGCGTTAATAACTGTAATAGATGCCGCCGTCTGCTATGTTCACTGCTGTTTTGGATGCTGCCTGCTCTGCTGAAATGCATGCGGTGTGCCAAGCACCTGTGTCGGGCTGGCTCCAGCCCACACCCTAATCTGGGAAATATATTCTCTGACACTGACTGATGACTATCTGGGCATTTGGAGGAGGCAACGGTTGGACGTCTTTCAAACCGCTTTCTGGAATTAATAACTAACTAAAAGCGTCTTGTCCATCCCACTTCGGTGTCAAAATGACCACAAGACGTGCTGCAGAGAGAGGCCATTGTTTGGGGTGAATCCACACTAGATCCTTGGACACTGTCCATTTGAGGACTACTCTGATAGCTCACCGCTAAGACATGGACATCGCTCTGATGTATCCTACACATGTGATTCAACAGTGCCAGCACTCTCCAGATTGTGCTTTTGGAACACAGCTGCACTCTATTCTTTAGCCCATTTACTATACTGATCTAAATCTGGGCACGACTGCAAGGTCCGCTGTGTCTTCACTTTGTTCATTTTGTTTCCTTTTTTTAGTTTGTAGTGCACAAAAACATGGAAGAAGCACCCTGTGGCAGAGCGATGCAATGCAGAGAATACGAGTCTCAATCAAACTTTCATCTGAGGAAGTGTCCCTAAATATTATAATCAAGTCAGTCACTCAAACCAGTGCTTGCTCGAAAGCGCTTTCCAGAATACACGTTTTATACCAGGCTTTCAATTTAAAAATATGCAAGCAGGTGCATTTTTAAGAATGACACAAAAGCTAGCGCCTATATTATGCATATATTTTGTGTCAGCACAAATGGCTTTGCTGCAGAAAAATCTGTGGTGGTAAATTGGAGATGTGTCCTAACCGTGAGATGGACATGATAATACACATCATGATTGAAAAGGCACAAACATGTATAAGTCTTATGGATTGCTACCAAGAAACCTCTCCTGTTAATTCTTTAAATATTTCACCTTTGCAATGCATTAACAGAAAGAAACGTACAACAATGAGTCTCATTGAGAGGGCCAGAATGAACATCCATTTCAACCCCAATTAATTCAAAGTAGCGGCAAGCTTAATGGTTTACCCACCACGGATTCTTTGGAAATCTAATTAGCCCTTACCCAGGAAAGATATAACAAAGGCTAACTATCACGAAGGCTGTTACAGGTTGCATCAGTTCAAGCTGTTCTGTTCTATGTACATTCAAACCCATTCAGTTATCAGAGTTCAAGCTCACTCAAAAGTGGAGCTTTTTTCTTCACTTTTGTAATCAGGAAAAAAACAGGACAGATTTACCTATGAAAAAAACCTCTGACTACAGAGAAGTTCCATCTTTCCTTGGTGCTGCACTGGCACTGGTATACACACACACACACACACACACACACACACACACACACACACACACACACACACACACACACACACACACACACACACACACACACACACACACAAACAAACACACACTGGCTACAGCAGAGTCTAATTAACAAGCAACCTGGCTCCTCGCCCCTCTTGGCATGAGCACACACACACGCACAGGCTGCCACACACATCATGGGCTCAATTTTGTTTGAGGACAAATTCAGATTGGAGTAGGGCATTGTGAGAGTGTGTGTGTGTGTGTGTGTGTGTGTGTGTGTGTGCGCGCGCACACTGTGTTTACACCAGGATGGAGAGAGAGAGAGAGCAGGAGCAGCAGGCTAAAGAAACTGTTTACAGTCCAGCTGCAACCACTGCATGATGTGAGAGGTTAAACAATCCATAAAAGAGGGGTATTTGCCCATGGACAGCTGACCCCTTTGCCCATTGCTAGTGGTGGACCGGGGAGAGAAGCTGCGAGAACAATGAGGGACTGTGTGTGTGCGTGTGTGTGTGTGTGTGTGAGAGAGAGAGAGAAAGAGAGGGGGGGGAAGAGAGAGAGAGAGAAAGAAATAGAAAGCGAGGGTCAGAGAGAAAGATTAAATCTGATGCCTACCTTCACCCATCAATACCTCAGTGATAATTTATCTTTGTATATGAATGCATCTTTTGTTTATTTATTGAAGAGCAGCAGCATTTAAAGACACACAATAAACCTAATAATATAATTTGAGTACATCCAAAACCGGTGGAGTGACCTTTCGATATGTCAGCAGATGTCCTTTCACAAGTTACCGCTAAATAAACTGGCCACAACTGGGGGACATTTTGCATGTTCAGCTTATCTGAGCCCCAGACAGCATGTGTAACAATGGGACCCCAGCCTGACTCGTGACAGCGGGGTCAGTCCACTGTCCCATCAGCATCAACAAGGCCATTTGAGAAAATGAGGCACTCGTGTGTCCAGAAAGAATGAGGTCCAGAGCCATTATCTCGACAGCCGCCAACATCAAACCATTCTAATAATCCGGCAATTGAGACGTTGGATCAAATAAGGCCGTAATGGCCTTCCTGCAAGAGCCAGTGCCGTCAAATTGGCCCTGATGATTCCATCCAGAATGTTCTCTCTCCCTTTATTTTTTTTCTAGCAGGCTGCTTATTTGGACAGTTTGAAACCGTCATTTACCGCATCAAGAAGATGAGTCCTGGCCCCCCACCCTCCGTTTTTTCGCTCACTAGACCTCATTTATGCCTGTTCACACTGGCTCATTAGTGTCAGGTAATTGCCTTTTTCAGACCGAAGCAGGCCGACCTCTAATGGGCGTCGCTTCTCATTATTTAGTCTGGCAGAACATTTCCTGGAAGGATGGCGAGGGAAGAGGGACACACGGTTCCTACCCAGGCAGTTAAGCCGGCTCAGCATGTTCCCTTGCATCTCCCCACACCCAAACCCCCCACACCCCCCCACCCTGGTTCCCTGATGGCCGATGGCTGTGGAGGCACAGCATTTATCCCAGACAAACAAGCCCTCAGCAAGGGACAACGCAAGAGTAGTGCCTCGTGTCTGGTATGAAGCTAGAGTAGTAAGAGGGAGTTCTTGTGAAAGCTTGAATTTTCCCTCCTTTTCTTTCTCTGAGGTCGTGATGGGGAGGGGTTGGTATTTGGATCTCCTCCATTATATCAAAATGGCGAACCCTTCAGCTTGAACTTCATCTTGGGAAAGAGGGAAAAGTCGCAGGAAGCCAAATGCAGCAAGAAGGGGTGGCGGGGAGCGACAATCATGTTGAAAACTCACGCGTTTTCCACATGCTGTGAGCGTGCACATTGTCATGATGGAGCACCCAAATGCGGTGTGCCAGGGTTGTTTGCGCCGAACAGTTCACTTGATGGTGACGCGCAAATTACCTTAACTGTTTTCTCCAGCTTTTCTCCTGGTTAAATAAAGGTTAAATAAAAAAAAATAAGGTGTCTACCTCGAAGGAAATGCAGCCAAATTTAAATCAGGTATGGTTTCATAGTTGCAGGTCTATTTGAACTTGATCAATTTGATCGCACCTCATACAAGAACAGTTGATAAAGTCCACAACGGGTGTTCTTCATTTGGACAGACATGGAGGTCCTGGAAGTCCAATCACTGATTTTGAGCTTCTCTTAGCTTCTTTTAAGGACAAAGTTCACTGATCAACTTCAGAGGGGAATAACTGTTATGCTGCCCAGGATCTTTATGGGATGTTTAATGTTCTACAACAGCCAGACAATTAGAAGTACTTTGGACTTCCATGTACAAAATTTCTACTTTACTGAGGACCTTGATGGTCCTTATTGGCATGAATACTTTGGATGTCTTTTCTTATGTCTCTGACTCTTTTTAATCTGTTATTACTAATCTAATGTCTGTAATTATATTATGGTTTTAGAACGGTCAGTATCGAACATTATCACATCATCGGTTCCCCAAACAGCTCTCGTCGCTTAATTTACTTCCCATTGCGTGTTTCACACGGCACATAGCAGAGTCAATAACAGCAATGTCCATCACTCTGTTTCTAGTTCTAATTCTACGACTACAGCCTTTTGAGATGTGTCCCCATTACATATGTGTTTCATCATGTTTTCAACCATCACCAAGTGCATCCATATTGTCTAGTTAAGTTCTGCAGCCCAAGAAATTGCATGTCTTTCAAATGCCCACAGACTATCCTTCTCTCTCCCCTTCACAAGTCCTTTTTGGCCGGGCCCTGCGGCAGCCAGGTGTGCGACTGCCGAGAAGCAAATAGCTCCCATTAAGCAGCACGCTCATAAACCTGGGCCGCAGCGGCGTCATGGCCCCAGGCATCCATCACCTCACCTCGGCGTCCTTGCGAGATAATTCCCAGATGGCAGCATATGGCCGCCGGAGGAAGCCATTTACTTTACAGCGCTGACACTCATTCAAGAGGCCACTCGGCACCTCAGCTAAACTTCAGATGGGGGAGACTTTTATATACGTATATATTTATATATCTATATCGTCCTCCATGCTGTCATTAAAAGACAAAAGAAGGTCCCAAAGTCTGCAGCTATCTCCCAAAATGCTGATAAAATCAATGTGCCATTCACTCAGCTAGGACTATTTACCAGAATTTACTGGAATATTCTTAGAAATATAAAATTGGGGAAAGGTGGAAATATGCAAGTAAATAAGACAAGCCCAACATACATTTGAAGATGCCTCCAGGTTAAATCACAGAAAGGCTTTTTTCTTCTTTCTCTCAGACTGCGACAGGAAAATGTTGACTGTCCTTTTGATGATTCTTTGCCCTTGGTAAAATGTCTAGCCTTGCACCGCCGTCTTAAGGAGCGTAAGATTGAATCCTTTGTGCAGGTCAAAGTATTCTGAATTGAAAGGTTCCCCCCTTTAAAAGCATGATTACCCGAGCCGCGGCTTGGACTTTTGATGTCCAATTTCCACATCAGCGACACTCTTTTAAAGGATGTGTGAAAGAATAACTGCAAAGCAAAAGATGAAAAATAAGTGGAACTATGGCTCAGACATTTAGATGTAGGCATCTACACTAATATATAAAAAACCTGCTTCTCTCAAAACATCTCTTTACCAGTACCTTCTGTGACAAAGCTCTCAATCCAACACTATGATGAGTGTGTGGGGTGGTTGGTGCCATGAGCCCTCTCGTTCCTCCTTCACAAAAGAACAACACATTCCAGCCTGTCAACCACGAAAAGCCTGCTGTCCTCTAATGCGTTTAAACCAACTTTGCTTTCACCAAAAATATTCGCTCTTACACCCTCTCTCGCGCTCGCTCTCCCTCTCCAGAGCCACTTTGGGCTTTGTGACATATCGAGACGTGTCTCAGAAGAAGTGTCAGGCTGGAAAATTTTCCCTAGGAGGACTTCATTCAAGGTTGTGTTGTAACGGCCTATACACAATATCTTGCTCTCAGCAGATGGAATGGGAGTCTATCAGCATCCTTAAATCTTTTTGTGTTTTTAATTGCATCGGTGGGAAAGTGTACACTTTTGATCTCGGCATGGCTACATAATAACAAGCGCAGAAGTGATACTCACAGATAACACTGAAAGCGATGCACCATTGTTAACAGCTGCCTTTGTTAACCATAGGGCCAAGTGGCTGCCACCGTTTCGTGAGACGGAATAGGAATCCATCTGAATCAGTTGCGACGCGAGTGTTTGAGAGGAACAAAGAAATGACAAAGGAAAAAGGCCTGCCGGCCCACTTTGGCGCACAAAAACATGTAACAGCTTGGCCCGACTCTATAGGACTTCTCGTACCCCAAGACAAGGCAGATACAAATAAAAAAAAAAAAAGCTTTTGGTGAATAAAATGTCACTGACATTTGCAGCAGCACACCTTGTCCTCAAAACCTCTCAGGTTGTGTGAGTCGGTCGTCACACGCCTACTTTATAGCATTTGTTATTAATAAGACAGAAGTGCTCTCCACCACAGTCTTTCAAAGGAGTTTGCTTGGCAAGACATCTCCAAAGACACCACAGAGGAAAGGCTTTTTTCAAGCCTCCGGATGTTTTCAGATTTACATTTTTTAGACACTTCACATGTGTGATGAACATACTGTGTGGCTCGATCTGTGCTATTTGGGTAAGGGTCTTGCCGGGCCTTCTGTCTGAGTAAGAAGCTAGCTCTGATCTTTTCATCAAAGGTTCCAATGTGGCATTCGAATGCGCATTCGAATGCAGTCCATTTCCAAGAAGAACATTGTCAGTGAGAAGAAAATAAAATGAAAAAAAAGGGAGGACAAAATAGACTCAACATGTACTGTCTCCTAAATTACAGTAATTTCAGACATGAAAATGGCTCTGATAGTTGCAAAATGGAATTGAACGACAGAAGCCTATGTTTCATTGACAGTTTTGACGGTTATCCGCGTGTTCAAAGCACTGTGTTTCTTTGCCTCCATTTTTCATGAATGGCATAATCAGCCTGTTTGATGGGCTTAGGCTTTCCTAAGAAGTAAGCAGCAAGGAGAACACATTGAACATGTGAGCAAGGGAAACATTCTTGTAATGCTTTGGCTGTGCCAAGACAATCTCTGCTAGGTCTATGCTAATGATTCTTATAGGCAGTGCAAAAAAATCAAGTATTCATGAATCTGTACATTCTTGCATCAGCCTGACACAGTTATTACCCCATGGAAGACATATCAATGGAGTACAAATCACTCTAAATAATTGTGTAGTGATAACCGTGCTCATTTAAGTGTTTCTAAGGTTTCTAAGACAAGGTCTACTTTGGTCTGGTCTGTTTGTTTGTTAACTCCAACCATGTGCTGCTCCGGAGTTAAACTCACCACATTGAGTTTCAGCTCCATGTTCAGGACTCCCCCACTGTCCAGCACCGGCATGAGGTTGATGGCGAACACGGCCGCCCGGTCCGGCGGGACAGAGATGTTGGGCCCAAAGAAGATGTAGAAGTGCACGGAGAAGGTGTCCAGCTCGTTGCGCAGCGTGGGCCGCACGGGCCAGCACTTATTGGCGTCTGCGGTGGGTGCCAGGTAGACGACGCTCTCCTCGGAGGCTAGCGCGACGGAGCTCGTGCCGGGCTGGCGCTCGGAGCCATTGCGTGAGAGGCTGGGCAGCACGGCGGCAGGCAATGTGTCGGAGAGGGAGAAGCCCGTGGCGCTGCCAAAGGACTGGGGCATGTTCATGGCAGACGAGCCAGAGCCCTTTGAAGCGCTGGGCTTGGAGCAATCTGTAGGGGAGAGAGAGAGAGAGAGAGAGAGAGACACAGGGGAGAGAGGGGGAGAGGGGGGAGAGAGAGATAGAGAGACAGGGTAGAGAGGGGGGAGAGAGAGATAGAGAGACAGGGGAGAGAGCGAGAGACAGAGAGAAGGGGGGAGAAAGAGATCAGACATTACTTTGAGGCCGATGAGACATGAGTGAGCCAGATGAGAGGGCTGGGAGTGAGTGAGCGAGCGAGTGATGAAGAGACGGAGAGGATGATGCCTGGCACTCGCAGAGTCAGCCTGCTGGAAGTGACAAACTGACGGGAGTAAACAGGTCATTTCAGGGCTAGGGCCACAGCTCTGTCAACACAGCGGATTTTCACTGTATGCGTCTCTGTGTGAAGGGGGAAAAAAGTCCCATAAAACAGCTACTTCTGACAGAGAGATTGTAATGGCTCTCCTCTCGAGGTCTGGGCAACTGTCAAGATGTCTGGCAGTGCCACCGCTGGGAGGGTTGGAGTTTGCTTTTTGAAGTGCACTTGTGAAGGCAGCAGCCCACTCTGTAGCTGAGGCTTGACTATTATTACTAAGAGAACATCATGTCAAGAGAGGCTCCTACAGAGTACAGCATTTAGCTCCCTGGTCTCCACGGACGGCAGCCTTAAAAACTTCTACCCCTCCTTCAGCTGAGGGAAACGAATAAAACCAGATTTCTAAAAATGAGATACATTTTCTGTCTAGCTACACCTATTGTATTTGTTGGTATGTGAATATGTTCACTATTATGATATTACTGAATCTCAGACAGAGTAGGGATTAACAAATACCTGTGGTTAAACCAAACAGTGTTGTATTCCAATCACCAAATTGCACTTGATGATGCAATTTGAAAAGCTACTACATGACCTACTACCATAAGCTACTACCTACTACATGACCAAGAAAATACCATTGTGTATAATGGCAAGTTCACTTTTACATAGCAGGAAAGGACCGAAATCCCTCTACAATTCTCAAACATTTAAAAAAGAATGACAAAAATCTACATCCATATTGCCAAAGCCACAACAACACAGACTACAAATCAATACAGACAAGGTTTGTTCACCAACACAACGTACAAGCCAATAATAAAGTAATAATACATAAGTAATAAATATAAGAAATGTATTTCTTGTAAAGCAGGAATCCATAATGTATTATAAGTGCATTAATAAGGATTTATAACATAATCATATTTAATACAGCATTTTCACACGCATTATTAATATGTCACTAACTGTTAGGAATACACTTATTATGTGTTTGGCTGCAAAAAATCAAATAAAAATATTGAAACTGTTTGGGAGATCGAAATGCGGTGGTTTGTTTGCACAGCCAAATCCTGCACCTTGCCCTGAGTCTGATCAACATCTGTCGCAATCATCAACGGTGAAAAGGGATGCTTTGGTTACCTGTTGAAATCTCTGTACAACTAAACCCACGAGAGATGGAAAAAAATCCAGTAACAACACAAACTGTTGTCTTCTCTTTTTTTTTCTTTTATAAGAGCGTGTGAAAGTGAGCAATCAAGCCCCACCTCTACTGTTCTGATGAGCAGGGTACTTGATTAGTATGCTTAGCCGGCCGCTTTTTACAAGATGCTTCAGACTGATCAAATCAAGCCTTTCTGTTCCTGTGTAATTATTGTCATCTCCTCCCCCCCCTCCCCCCTAAAAAAATTCCCCACCCCAGTGCCATTACAGTCTCAAATGACAGTCTGCCGTGATGAGTGGGGGCTCGCAATTAGTGGGTGAGTTTGAAGTCTTGGTCGTGCTGACATGTCCTGTACCTCTGGGAGGACGTTTGCCTGCACACACACACACACACACACACACACACACACACACACACACACACACACACACACACACACACACACACACACACACACACCACAGCTGTGCTAAAATATGGCCACCTGTTCAGCCACAGGTGTGGGAGTCACAGTCTTTTGTTTAGCCTCTGAGGGAGCGCTTAGCTGTTTCATTTTTTTTTCCTCTTTTTGATGACATGATGCCTGAGGTCTTGTAAAATCTTCACTGGCAGATTGACACATTTGTCACACCTGACCAATTAAAATCATTCCTCCACGACGCAATTAAGTTCCACCGTGGCAGTGTTGTGGAAAAGAACGGATGGTTAAAGCTAACAACAGGTTTCTGAAAGCAATAGAGCATAAACAGATAAAAGCTGAACTGACAACTTCACATCTTTTTTTATTTTGGCTAGCTTTCCATCACAACCTGAAGGGAGTTTGATGTTATCACTGCACCCTAACTTTTACCTATACTTTAAAAAGTACTTCAGATTCTGTACTGCAACATGCTCTGGCAAACACTGTAACCATAGTTTCACCCCTATAGCAGAAGCACTACCCTACCTTTACCCTCTGTAACAAAAACAGCAATAAAGCTATAGTACCGTGCAATGATCCATTACTGCTCAGAATAATGCAGTGGCTTGACTTCTTCAAGTCATATAGAGGAATGAGAGGCACTGGCATAGCAAAGTTTTGAGTTTATCACTGGGAAAATATTTGTGACGCTGCTCTAATATCCGGGGGAGTGCACCATTCCGGCTGATTTTCCATGATTCAGTGAGCCCCTGTTGAGCTGCGGCTCGGCTGACTCCCCCTGGAGTAGCGCCACGAGCCGCAGATGAAGAGGAACAACCTGCCCCGACTGACAAGTGTCTCCCGGGACCTGGTATTTCCATTTTCCCCTCATGCAGTCCAAATGTTTGGATGCCAAAAAAAAAAAGAGAGAAGAGGAATGAGAACGGTTGGAGAAGAGGGGAGACGTAAACAAGCCGCCGATACAGAAATAATAAGGTCCCAGGAACAGGGCCTGCTACATGTGTTGATGTATTTTTGATGAGGTGCTAAACTCAGAGAAGCTGTAAACTCTTGACCCTATTTTCTGTCGAAGTTTCACTTGATTAGCCATTCGATTGCTTCAGAACTCTTCCCAAAAGACCATTCCCCCCACCACAAACACACACACACACACACACACATTCTCCTCACCCAAACACTCCCATCCATTCCATCTGGCCCGTCAGCCTGGCTCATGCCACACCAAGGCAGAGAGTCTGCCTGCGGCATCCCTCCACGTTCCTGCCTTTCTGCTGCGCACAGAAGAATCCAGTGGCTGTGACAGATGTCGGATGCAGGTGAGGACATTTACTTAAAGAGCCGCATCAGCTAAAACGCAATCTATAACAGTCACGGCTCGCTGGATCTATGAGCGTTCTTGGCTCTCATCGGGCAGCACATGGCTCACTTTGAAAAACACAAGAGAGCTTCTGGGCAGAGAAAGTTACTGGTTGCTGGCCCCAAAACTTCACACTTCAAAGTCAGGTATGTTTGGCAAAAGCTAACATCTTCTGATGTAGATGAAATGCAAAGCGACCTTTTAGGAGCTTTACTGTTCCTTATAGTTGGATCAAAGTTTTTCCTCATTGATTTCAGCTTGGGGATGATACGGTATCAGTTTAACAAATCAATTCTGCTATGGGGCTGTTGTTATTTCTGATCAAATATTCCATACATCAATGCAAACAGGTGAGAAATGTGATTGAGCTGTGAAAAACGCTTCTGTGTGTTTTTAGCAGCACACAACAACAGAGCTTTTTTTATTATTATTATTATTATGCCCATTAAACTTCTCAAGATCGATGGATGCTGTGTCAATGTGTACTTTGGTTTGTTCAACATTGATCCCAGCACACTTCAATAATATATCATTAAATACATACATATTTTTCAAAACACAAATACTCTTTGGTTCTTTTACAGTATAAAAAAATGTGGGCAATATCTCTCAGAGCCACACATGAAGAAACTGTAATAAATCTGTAAGAATTGCTGCCATTAAACTTGGGCTTCTGTAAGGGGTTATAGTGGTATTTTGCCATGAATTCCACATATGAAAGAATGACTTGTTATACGACTCTACTGAAGTCAATAATAAAGGTATGTTCATAACTTACATACCATAATGAACAAATCCAACCAATCCCAACCCACTCCCTTCCTAGTCTAAAACCTCTAGGCAAGGCAAATATATAGCATTATTCATACACAGAGACAATTCAATGTGCAAAAGGCAAAGTGCTCAAGAGTGCAAAACAATTAAAGATTTATATTTATATATATTTATATATTATTGATGGTCCTGTTAGTCATCTTAGAGAAATGTAGCTGTCTTACACTGCAGAACTCGTAGTTAAAACTACCAAGGCTTTGATTTAAATTATTCATGCACTACTTTGTAAAACTACATAGGCTTTGTTTATAGAGATTATAGTGGAAAGGCTTTGTTTATAGAGGTTATAGTGGAAAGGCTTTGTTTATAGAGATTATAGTGGAAAGGCTTTGTTTATAGAGGTTATAGTAGAAAGGCTTTGTTTATAGAGGTTATAGTGGATTTGGAGTTTACGTTTCCTCCATTTGTGTTCGATGGTGCTTTCTGTTGGCTCAAAGTTTTCTTGACTTGCAAGATGGTGACCGTACAATAACATCAATGACATTCGAACTTTTCAAGTTAAAGTTATCCAGGAGTACATCAACTGCCTGCACTCAAGCCTGGTGACATAACTATGGCCTCTATAAAGTGAGCACTAGCACTCTCGTTTATGTACCTTTTCTTTACAGAATTTATTTGAACACCCGGAGTGATCAGTAAGTCAAAGAAGACAGAAAGGATCAGGATGTGCTTAACCATAACATAATAACAGTCGAGACCTTTGGAGATAATGAGATCCACAGAGTGGCCTCGAGTGTGCGTAGGCTGGTTAACATGCTGTGAGACCATAAGGGTCAAGAAGTGCAAAAAGGTCTTTGGCATTATTGTCCATGTTATTATCTAGGTGGGTGTTAAAATCCCCTGTTATGATTGAAAAAAAAGTTGTAATCAATGGAGACAGTAATTCAGAAAAGGCATCATTAAAATTTGCGGAGTATCTTGGAGGTCCGTAAATGGCTAAAAATACAATTTGGGAGCACCATTCAATATGAAACTGAGGTATTCAGAGGAAATGAAATCACCAAGTGTAATCTCTTTGCGCTGAAATGCATCTTTAAAGAAAGCAGCTACTCCTACCCCTTTCTTGCCAGTTCGGCACGTATTCATAAAACTGAAACGCACTGGTGCCGTCTCTGCTTTGTTTCTCATGTGTTGTTAAAGGTACACTGGAAAGCAGAACAGCATCGAGTTAGTGTGGGGGAAAAAAAGACTAATGCCTACAGGGGAAAAAATAGCTGAGATGGAGGCAGAGGTCTGTCTTCAAGCATCAGAGTGGCCTGAGGCAAACAGGTAAAAATCCGCCTCAGTACAACAGTACAGAAAGGGACAAAGCCAGACTCACCATCAGAATCCAGATACATGGATGGCATGGCAACCGTTGCTAGTCAGTTCACATCTTCCACACACACTCAAAAATGGATTACTTGAAAAGTGACTGAACACCTACATTTTGACAAATTTTAATAATTTCTCTATGCTCTGCTCTAATCAGTACTGCTGCATAGTGAAGACAGTTTCTGAATGACAATTTCTAATATCAATTTGTTCATCTAGTGATAAAAAGGAAGGATGTGTCTCTTTGTAGTCACAGCACCATTCAACGAGTTTGTATCTAAGACTACTTGTATCATAACTGTATAAATGCTGGGGGTTGCACAGAGAGTACTCCAGCTACATCATTTCTGGAGTTTCTACATTAACATTAAATTACTCAATCACATGATGCTACTGTTAGAACAGAAAATGGGTCCGTTTCTAAATATTGTTATTGACTACATTCGGTTTCATTCGATACATTTGATTGGAGTTGAATGTGAAGCAGGTATTGGAGAGAACTGAGAGCAATTTCTAAAATGATGTAGGCCTACTTATGCAACCCCTAATAAATGCACCATTTTTATAACACCAAATGTTGAGGTGGACCTACAGCAAATGCCAACTGCCCTTGAGCTCTCCTGCTTGTGAACTATCGTCGCACAACACATTCACAGGCAATGCTTCACAGAGAGTGATCAATATGGAGACTGCCTAGATGAAACGCCCTATTCGCTCCCCCGCCTCCCTACCCGAGCAGACGGGAGGGACAAATTAAGTCCCGCTGATTTAGCCCTCCCTGCAGTAGGACTGCACCCCCTCTCACTGTGGGAAAAGGTCAAGTAGTCCTTGTGGCTGCGGTGAAGCCACAGAGAGGACAGCCGAGACGATCAGAGAGAGTGTGTGTGTGTGTGTGTGGGTGTGTGTGTGTGTGTGTGTGTCCGGTGCAGATTTATCCCTCCCTGACCGGGGTGATTTACGGAGCTGCTCCATCTTGCAGTGCACCTGTGATGGCGGACACGCAGGAGCAATGGCACAGAGAGGGCAGACTTCCTGCCCAGTGCCGGCTGTGTTATTGTTTCAGGCCCCTCTATTACTTTTACCAGTACCACACATTCACGTGAATGAACACACACACACACACACACACAGTGTAATAAACGCAGACACACAAACAAAAATGGTACTACCCACACATACTTTTAACAGCACGAAAAGCACTATTTAATAATAAACATGAAATGTAAAAACATTACACAGTGACAAACACACAAACACACACACAGCCAATAAATGTTTGTGCATTATCTTTGGCGGCCTAATGAAAGGCTGTGCGCGTGGAGTATTGATTTAAAAGCAGTGCGTGAAGCTGAGGGCTAATGTCCCTTAGATTAACAGAGCACGCGCAGGCCTGTTGTAGCCTGCTCTAAGTGGCAAATGCGGTCAGGCATTTAAAAAAATAATAATAAATAAAACAAAACCCAAAACCAAACAATGTGATTGCTCCTTCTCCCGGTTCTTTCGGTTCCCGCTTCCCTCTAAATATCTGGTTAGGTAACGGCACAGCATGGGGGGTACCTGAGGCGTGTTGATAATTGATAAGACGCCGCAGCCACGGGAACAGTAATAAGACAAAACACCCAATCGTCTGCGCTCTAATGTCCAGCTAATCTAAATCTAATCTTTTCATTAGAGGTAATGGAAAGAGCACAAGCATGGCCGATGCTAGCAACTGCACGGGGAGCCGTTTTTGGGTGCCACAGTAATTTGACAGTCGATACTGGAGCGGCTCAAGTGGATGCACGAGCGGGAGCTCTCACAAGAGGAAAAGATGACAGAGAAGAGACAGATGAAGAGTGGGTGGACGGCATACACACACACAAACACACACACACACACACACACACACACACACACACACATACACATACACATACACATACACACACACACACACACTCTTGGCGAGTAGCTGCTGAACTCCTGCCTCCAACTGCCCACACCACCCACCCCTTGCTGCACAAGTAGGGCTGTCTGCGATCAACTATGCGCTGCGTTTTTACGGTGCAATTTGCGCTTTCCTCCCACTCTCTTTCCAACTCCCCACAGCAGCTTCTGGGGGAGGGGGGGGGGGGCATGTTTAGTGGTGGGAGGGTGGTGGTGGGACTGGGAGCTTAGTGAGGAGCCGAGTGAAGTGAGCCCCAGCTCCTCGAGTTCTGGAGGTGCTCTTGGCCTTGCCTGAGATCACCTCTGGCAGAGGTCAAGTGAAATATCACAGTCAGAGGGGAGAGCGGCTGAATAATTAGTCGGCAAACTCTGCGAATCTGCCAGAAAAAAAAGGCAGAAAGAGAGAGATAACGAAAGAGAAAGAAAACATGACAGCAAAAAAGCACACTAGAGATAGCGAGAGCTACAGTCAAAGAGTGTGAGAGAGAATGTGTGTGTGTGTGAGTGTGAGTGTGAGAGAGAGTGAGAGAGAGAGTGAGAGAGAGAGAGAGAGAGAGAGAGAGAGAGAGAGAGCAGCAGTGCTTCCTGTCTCCCCTGCAGAGGGCTGAGAAGCCCATGCTAAATTCTCCTCCTTAATCACATCCAATTCTGTGCAGTTCAAAGACCACAAGGACCGCAGCGCCTTTTCCAGAGGAAGGGAAGTTCACATCACTAGCTGCGAGCGACCAGACAGATGTAGGTACACTGGAATTCGTCCATTGTGGTTGACTTTAATCATTAACTTACGTATGTTTCATCCGGTACCTACGTAAGCTTTCCCCTATCATAAAAATGTAACCTGATGCAATTCTTAACCACGCCTACCTGAGCGTGGACAATAGCCACGTCTTCCCAGATGTGACCCTCTCTCTCTTTGCCGGCGCCCACCAGGCAAGGACCTCTCTCTCTCTCTCCCTCCCGGCCTCGACCGAGGAGCAACTTTTGACCTCTCCTCCCCTCCAGCACCGCTTGGAGCACACCGTCAACCGGTGAACAACCAACTCTCTTTGTTCTCACTTCTTACGGCCGACCCACGCCTAAGATCTCTCAGTCAACGAACTGCTCAGTGAGACGAAGTAAGTTTAGCGAAAGCAGCTAACATTAGACCTGCTAGCTAAATTGCAAAGGAAAGCAGCTAATAATAGACCTGCTAGCTAACTCTACACAACGGGAACAGAAGGCAAACTGCAACGGAACGAACGGTCAAATCCTCCGACCTAAACTGCAGTGAAACAGACATCACAGCAAGGACAACTTTCTCCATCTATCGGACAGCATCATCTCTTCTCTGCCGTTTCAACATCGGACTCGCCAGCACGACCCTTTTCCCAAAGGACTGGTAACTTCGACTGGGCATTTAGCTATCCTAGCTATTCACAACCTGGCTAAGCATAAGACTGTTTACATGCCATTGTTCATGTGTTTCATATGTTTTGTTTACTGAACGTAACTGTTTATATATTTTCATTGTTAGTTGGTAGTTGGCTTCACCACACCATCTGGGTTATCGTTAGGATTGCTTCTCAGACACATCGGGTCTTGCATGCATCACTAACCATTTCCCTCTTCTAACATGGCATCTAAATCGCGCACGATTACATATACATTGGCCTTCACATAGCCACACACGCGAAGAGAATACTCGAACTTCGCGCTGCCTATAGGCTCGTCCTTGTTCACATCACATGTATGTTCGCTACGTGCACACACATGCACGCGGAACTACGGTGATCAAACAAAGGAACACACACACATTCTTTCTGGCGCGCTCCTAACAGCGCAACCCAGAGCTCACAAGCTCACACACACACCCCCACACTCCTTCAATTCATTAGTTAGTTACATTTAGATAGATTACATATTGTGTGTTATTTTCTCATCATTGTGTAAATAAATACTTTGATTATATACGCTGGACGTTGCCAACCTCTTCTATTCAGAATTCCAATGACCTTCAACCATACTATTAATTTAATTATAAATCAGAGTTACAAATTGATAGTATAATATATTTTATGAGACTGATATATTTAACGAGACTGATTTGTGGATTATCTTTACTTTGACCACCGTGGAGGACACTACACTTTGGGTGGCGCCCCCTAGGTGCTCAAATGAATTGATCTGCCTTTGTGTTGAATGGTTGATGCCTGTCCAATCGGGTGAGACTACCAACATATTGTTGCTGTTGCAAGGACAGCACCAGTGTGTCTTGGTGGCCCTCGCAAAGACGGTATCACAATTTACACACAATTGCACCCACATTCACCCGGCTCCTGCTCACAGGGTAAGTTACCTACATAGTCTGGTACTCCCATGTGAGGCTGGTACCAATTTCACCTACACAGACCTGCTGCAGTCCACCCAGGAGGAGACTCCATGCCCCTTAATATACTTCATTCAGACGGACCGGGTTCAAGCACACACACACTGCTCAAACAAAGCTTTTTACAAGCTAATCCTTTTGAGATAAACATGCCTGGTACAAAACTTTCTGTACTTCACGATTGCGTAAGCAACACTCCCATTCAGTCATGACACCTTGGACTTGTAGAATAAACCTAAAGCCTTTGTGCAAAAATCTCATTTGTGGCCTTCATCGCGGCAAAAAGAAACACCCACGCTGCTTTTCAAATCAGAGGTTGTCACACTCTGTGATTAAGCCTCGCGATCATGGAAAGAATACGGCAGCTTTCATCAGTAAAAGGGTTATTCTGAGCTATGACCTCCTCTCTCCTCTGCCTTACATTATTCTGAAGGATGCAAACCAAGGCCACTCTCAGACCCTGGAGGACAAAAAGGGAGAAAAATAATGTCAACACAACACATCCGGGTACGGGAGAATCATTCTTCTTGGTCCACAGTTCTGTTTGGGTCTCGCTTCGTCATCTTGGTCCCTCTCAAGAGACACTGACTGTTTGCCACACACACACACACATCTCCCAGATAGCAACTGCTGGCTGCATGTGCACTAAAAAGGGGCCGTAAACTGTTTAAGCAGATTATACAGACTCATAAGTCTCCACCGAGATGCAGCGGGTGTAAAAGCAGCCTTAGCAGGCGAGGCGTGTTTTTTCTTTTTCTTTTTTTTCCCCTCCTTTCAAATCAAAACGCAATTACCAGTGACAGATATCGTGTTACAAGACTTCTAATTACTTTGTTATTATTACAGAAACTGAGACAAGTCCCTGATCCTATTAGAGGCCTGAATTTTTTTTTTAAATTTAAAAAAAAATTGGTGTAAAGGATCTGTTCATGAGGGGCTGACTCTTAGTGTGACTTTTTCATTTTGGAAACAGGCCCTCGAAAAAAGAAAGATCCTCGCCTCCGGGGTTATTCTGTCATTCCTTTTTAAGGAGGCGGATGCATCCTCTCTCTCTTGTGTGGTTAGGGAGCTCCATCTTGTACTTGGAAGGAAAACAATGGCTTCACAATTCCGCTGATACCACTCACCCCTCCCTCCCTCCCTATTGTAGCTTCTCAGGCTCTCTCAATCCAAGGAAAACTATGCCAAGCCACTGCTGCTGTCTTATTGTAGTCCCAAATGTCAGGTGGATTCACAAACTCTGGCTCAGGCGACGTTGGATAACTACATGTATTCACAACAATGCAAGGCTCAGTAATCCAATCAGCTTCTACAGTCAAAGACCGTTTCCCCGAAGCTGACTCAGACGACCCCCCCCCCCCCCCCCCCTCAAAAAGAGAAGTGATCCCTTGGATATACTAAATGGAAAGATGGTTAATCAGCTATATGGCCTCTGCCTTCATAAGAGCAACGTCAAATGGTGGTGCCAGTGGGAGTTTTGCACTAAAAGCAGCTACCCTCTGCGCCGCACGAGGCTGAAAGCTCCAGAGAGGCTCCAGACTTTGGTCGCAGAATGCATTGAGCCCCCACATACCCTGATCCCCCGCGACAAACAATAGTCCAAGACCAAGTGAAAGACTAGCAAAGGCAAGAGTACCAAACAATGCTACAAACCAAGGCAAAATCAGCGTGGGTGGCAGTGTTAGCTGTTAATTCTCAACAAAAGCCGGGCAAGATTTAAGAGTGTTAGAACAACCGACACAAGCTCTCTCCTTTCACAGACCACTTTCTATTCTCTACGATACAAAATGAAAAAAATAAATTTAAAAGATGACCTGCTGGAGTATTACTTGAAAGATGCTTTTATGCTTCAAATGTATTATTGTTGTGCTACTCTTTCATCTTGAGGTTATTAAGAGCTTTCAAAAAAAGTTCCTCTCAAAGAAACTTTCACTTCTCTGAGAAAAAGGTTTGTCAAAAATCTGCATAGCCATCTCAAATGCTAAGAGGTTAACAAATAATTAGCCCACATTCATAAACCATGGAAAATAAAAAGAACTGCATTAATGACAGCAGATAAAAGCTAGCCAGTTTTAGGGTCAACAAAATGACTAAAGTCCAAGAACATGGGGCAAATGTAATGTTTCCTGCCATTGCACTTTGATTTAAATGTCTCAACTTTTAGTCTTTAAAGTACAGAGCAGGGAACGTGGAAGAAGAGATGCCTTGCTTGTTGTTTGAATACGTCAAATGGTGGTGCCAGTGGGAGTTTTGCACTAAAAGCAGCTACCCTCTGCGCCGCACGAGGCTGAAAGCTCCAGAGAGGCTCCAGACTTTGGTCGCAGAATGCATTGAGCCCCCACATACCCTGATCCCCCGCGACAAACAATAGTCCAAGACCAAGTGAAAGACTAGCAAAGGCAAGAGTACCAAACAATGCTACAAACCAAGGCAAAATCAGCGTGGGTGGCAGTGTTAGCTGTTAATTCTCAACAAAAGCCGGGCAAGATTTAAGAGTGTTAGAACAACCGACACAAGCTCTCTCCTTTCACAGACCACTTTCTATTCTCTACGATACAAAATGAAAAAAATAAATTTAAAAGATGACCTGCTGGAGTATTACTTGAAAGATGCTTTTATGCTTCAAATGTATTATTGTTGTGCTACTCTTTCATCTTGAGGTTATTAAGAGCTTTCAAAAAAAGTTCCTCTCAAAGAAACTTTCACTTCTCTGAGAAAAAGGTTTGTCAAAAATCTGCATAGCCATCTCAAATGCTAAGAGGTTAACAAATAATTAGCCCACATTCATAAACCATGGAAAATAAAAAGAACTGCATTAATGACAGCAGATAAAAGCTAGCCAGTTTTAGGGTCAACAAAATGACTAAAGTCCAAGAACATGGGGCAAATGTAATGTTTCCTGCCATTGCACTTTGATTTAAATGTCTCAACTTTTAGTCTTTAAAGTACAGAGCAGGGAACGTGGAAGAAGAGATGCCTTGCTTGTTGTTTGAATATTTCGGTAATAGGACATAGGAATGTGCAGGATGTTTGCAGTCTCTCCATACTGGGCATGAGGCCAGGAATCCATCAACATGAGCCGTGTCCTACAGATCTGTCTCATCTTGCGTGGCCCTGGACACCTCCCTGAATATGCACATGTAGGCAGATGCAGGACTTTGATCCACAGGGGGCCATCACCTGCCCAGACAGAGGGCGTGGAATAGGACCGGGCTGTGCAGTTCACATGATTTCTTGCCCTACACCGGGCACATACGCGTTTGGTAAAAGACTTCACTGGTAATTTATTTATTTATTTATAGATCACATTATTAATATAATGATGATGATAATAATAATAATAATAATAATAATAATAAAAAATATATATATTACACATTAACACTTATTTACTTTACTTAGCAAAACTGTAATGGCCACTCTGCTCTCTTCACGGCTAGAGATCTGATGAGATGAACAGCTTGTCTCTTCCTCTTGCCTCACAGTTACCCAGGAGTGGGGCAAACCAAGGCCACCTCCAGTGTCTAATGCGAGATAAAGCCTGTCTGCTCAGAGTGGCTTTAAAAGTTTAATAAACAAGTGCTCTTCAAGGAGCAGGGATGAGGTCAGACACAGAGAACACTGGGTAACATGGAAGAACACCTCATTCCCCAGAGTACAGAACTTGTCTACTTTTACACATTGTGTGTGCGCTCCACATCTACACAGACATTAAACAAATGCTCTGCACCAATAGAATATTATTCTATAGTACACTAGAATCCTATATATTGAATACTCTAGTCCTTTTGGTGGTTTTTGACAGGGGTACAATTAAGGAATACATTAATTTCTGTGCACTACATTAAAAACACAAATTTACATTTACATTTACATTTAGTCATTTAGCAGACGCTTTTGTCCAAAGCGACGTACAAGGGAGAGAACGTCTCGGTTACTTACGTAACCTCGGTTCCTTAAGCAGGGACCAGATATAACAGAATGGTACATGACGTCAGTCATGGGCCCAAATCGAAGCATTTATCCATTCACACCTGAAAGGCTGCGATTTGTCCGCGCTCTCTCCTGAGCCCGCCCCCTCAGGAGCTTATAAATTCAGCAGCGCGACACGAATATATCCTTGGAAAGAAAACTGAGCAAGAAGTATCAAACCAAGGCAACACTGTACACGCTAAACTTGTTATATCTGGTCCCTGCTTAAGGAACCGAGGTTACGTAAGTAACCGAGACATTCCTTATCGCAGTGCACTGCGATATAACAGAATGGGACCGTATACATTCCCGCGTGATAGTACAGTGGCAGCCAATCACACACACCAACTTTATTCATTGCCTTTGCCCTCCTAGAGGTTCATACAGCAGCTGGTGGTGAACATTTTACAGGGCATCCTTTAAAATAGGCGGCAGGGATCAGCGATCCCACGCCTGTAGGAAACCACCCTGGGATGGTTCATGTGCAACATAACACGTAGACACTAATGAACACACTCATCATTATATCGTTCTCAGGCCAGGGGATTCAGAGATCGCCCGCCTGTAGAACCCCATGTAGAAAACTAGGTTCAGCCACATCTAACATATAGAATCTAATGAAAGTGTGGCGAGAACTCCAGCTTGCAGCTTTGCAAATATCTTCCACTGAGACTCCCTTTAGTAAGGCCCAGGAAGACGAGACCTCCCGCGTAGAGTGCGCATGCAACTTTTCCGGGGGATCTAAAGACAAGCTCTTATAAGACAACACGATAGCCTCTACTATCCAACGGGAGAGGCTCGGTTTTGATAGAGGTCTGCCTTTTGCACGTGCACCAAAGCACACAAATAGCTGATCTGATTGTCTGAAAGCCCCAGTGCGCTCTACATAACAGCGGAGAGCGCGTACTGGACAGAGCTTATTCGAACGTTCCTCCTCTGCTGACGCAAAAGGAGGAGGCGAGAAAACTGCTAATTCAATCACCTGATTGCGGAATGGGGTTGCCACCACTTTAGGTATGTAAGCAGCATTAGGTCGCATAACCACTCTGTCACCAGCGATCGAGAACTGAATGCACGATGGGCTGACGGACAGGGCTTGCATGTCACCAACGCGCTTTGCTGACGTTAACGCCAGTAGCAGCGCGGTCTTTAAAGAGACAAACTTTATGTCCACCGTCTCCAGGGGCTCGAACGGAGGCCCTGTGAGAGCACGTAACACAACCAGCAGATCCCAAGAGGGTATGAGGTGTCTCTCCGGCACCCTGAGCCGTCTCACCCCCGCCATAAAGCGTGACGCTAGCGGGTGACTGCCAGGGGAGCTGCCATTAATGCCTGCGTGGCAGGCTGAAATGGCTGCCAGGTACACCTTGAGAGTGGAAGCCGCCTTCCCCTCATCAAACAACTGCTGTAGGAATTCTAGTATGACGCCCAGCGCGTAGATAATGGGGTCTACTGACGCGCACCACCGTTCGAAACTGCGCCACTTTAGTGTATACAGAGCCCGTACCAAAACCGCTCGGGCACTCTGTATCGTAGCCACCAACGCGTCCGATAAGCCTGGCGCTAGGAGCCTGCACCTTTCAGGTGCCAGGCCCTGAGACGCCACAGCTCCGGATGGGGGTGCCACACTGTCCTGTGCGCCTGCGTTAGGAGGTCTCTCCGTAGAGGCAGCTCCCAGGGCTGTTGCACTGACATATTGAATAGATCCGCTGCCCACGGCTGGTTGGGCCAGTGGGAGGCTATCAATAACAATTCTCTGCCCTCGTCCGCTACTCTGCTCAGCACCTGCTGGAGGAGCGGAATCGTGGGAAAAGCATATAGGCGCAGGTTTGGCCACTGGTGGCCCAGCGCGTCTATGCCTAGTGGGGGGTTGTCGCCCCCTAGCGATAAACCAGAAAGGGCAGCAGGTGTTCTGCCTGTTCGCAAACAGGTCCACCTGCGCCCTGAAAAAACGCAGCCAGATCTGCTCTATCACCTGAGGGTGTAGACACCAATCTGCTGCTTGAGGGTCGCCCCTCGACAACAGGTCCGCCCCGTAGTTGAGGTGACCTGGAATATGAACTGAGGAAACGGACGTGAACCGCTGCCCACAGGAGCAATGGTGCAGTGACAGGGAGCGCACTCCGCCTTGACGGTTTATATACGCCAAGGCCGCAGTGTTGTCCGTCCTCACTAACACATGCTGACCACTCAGTCTAGGCAGAAAGTGTCGTAGAGCCAGGACTACTGTCCGCAGTTCTAACACATTTATATGAGACGCGGCCTCTGTCGCAGACCAGAGACCGTTCACGCCTCTCCCCTCGCAGACCGGCGTCTGTGGTTACTACTACGCGGCGCGTATGCCCATAGTGCCTGACGCCGCGAGGAACCAGGGGGCTCTCCAGATTGCCAGGGCTCTCCTGCATCTGGAGGACATCGTTACCCTGCGGTATCTGTCTTTGACTGCGTTGAGCCTCAGAGACAGGTACCACATTTGGAACGGCCGCATACGCAACATCCCCAGCGGGAGAGCGATTGCGGCCGATCCCATCATTCCCAACAGGCGTTGGCAGCACAGCGACGAGACTGACTGTCCTAGTCGGAACTGGTGCACACATGTTTTGATGGCATTTATTCGGTCTCGAGACATGGAGGTGGAGTCTAGAACCATGCCTAGGAAATGCGTAGTCTGGCTTGGGCACAGAACGCTTTTTTCCTTGTTTATTATAAAGCCTAGCTGATGCAGGTGTGCCACCACTAGATGGCCATCTTGCACCGCTGCGGCCCTTGAATGAGCAGCTATTAACCAATCGTCCAAATAATTGAATAAGCGCAGACCGCGTAGTCGTAATGGGGCGATGGCTGCTTCTACGCACTTTGTGAAAACCCTCTGTGCCAAAGCTAGGCCGAACGGGAGTGCGTTGAATTGGTACGCTATTCCTCCGAACGCAAACCTCAGAAATCTTCGATGTCTGTGGTGGATCGGAACGTGGAAATATGCGTCTTTTAAGTGCTTTAGCGCTTAACTTGCACTTCAGCAGTTACATTCCTGCACTTCTTTTTCCTTTTTCCTAGGTCGTTGTTTTCTAATTCTCATGTAAAGTAGTATTTATTGTTACATCATGCTTTTTATTGCTCTTAGCTTGACTGTTCTCTCCCTTGTACGTCGCTTTGGACAAAAGCGTCTGCTAAATGACTAAATGTAAATGTAAATGTAAGTCTATCGTGATAAACCAATCGTTTGGTCTTATGAACTGCACTAGCCGGCGTGAGGTCAGCATTCTGAACTTTAGCGGCATAAGTGCTTTGTTCAACACACGTAGATCTAATATTGCCCGATAATTCCCGTCCTTTTTGGGGACCAGGAAGTAACGGCTGTAGAAGCCTGAAGCTGCCTCCTCGGGAGGCACTACACTTATCGCTTATTTTCGGAGCAGGGAGACTATCTCTTCTCGTAGGAAGTGAGACTGCCCCTGCTACACCACTGATTGGATCACTCCGCCGAATGGCGGAGGGGGACGGGCGAATTGCAGCACGTACCCCTTTGTGGGCAGGATGGGGCTTCTGGCCGAGGCGCATCGTGGGGGAGGCGGGCGAGAGGTAGCCCGCCACTGCATCCTCGACCGGAGGGAAGGAGAGGTAGCCACTCTCACTAGCCCTGTCGAGGTGCATGTACGGGGCGAATCCCGGCACTGGGGCACGGCACGAGTAGGGGGTCGCTCACGTCGCCTGCAGCTCCTCGTGGACCTCCGCGAAGAAGGGGAGGGCGCTAGGAGCTGGTACGGCGGGGCCAGCATAAAACTCCCCGTCCAGCAGCGAGGACCGCACGCTGGGAGGGGGAGGGAGAGGGAGCCCGAGGCAGCTGGCTGCTCTCAGCGCAACCTCGTGGAGTTGCTGGCCCAGAGTCCGTGATGTGGCCGGGGGAGAGGTTGCCCGCGGCCGAACATCCTAACTCAGCTGCATGGCTTCCTCGTCCGAGTCGTGCTCGTCAGAGTAGTCCAGCAGGCTGTCGTCATCCAAACCGAAGTCCAGCTCCGGCGCGGGCTGGTCTCCGGCTGGTGGTAGCTCCACCACTTCGCGGGCCGCGGCCCTCAGGCTGGCAGGCGACGGCGACGGGGAGAGGTCAACGGGTGAAGCTGCGGCAGTAAAGCGGCTTCTTGCACCGACGTTGCCCAAGGCTGAGGGCGCACTCGGTCCTTCGGGGGTAATAACCCCGGATGGAGCCGGTGCAGCCCTCTCAGCGTCCACGCGCTCCCACAGCGCGAGACGCTTTGTAGCCTTAGCTAGCGTGAAGCTAGCACAGATGCCACAGGCAGGGTCGACGCCTGAGAGCGCCGCCTCCGCGTGGGCCCTGCCGAGGCAGGCCACGCACCGACGGTGGCGGTCACCCTTGACCCGCACATGCCCACAGTCGGGGTATTGCCTTGACATCTTTGTTCTGAAATTAGAAGAAAGTATTAATACACAAGCACACTATTAGCAACGTACACGTTGGTTAGCAAAGCTAGCAGGCTAGTCAGAAACTTAGCCAGCTAGTTAGCTAGGATAGCGGCTCTACTTTCAAAAATCAGTTGAGTCAACGAATTTTGTAGCGCCCTGAGCCAGTGAGGGTAAAAGAACCCGAATAACTCACCGACTCATAGAGAGCAATAGCACACAAAACTCTTTGACCAGGTAGCGTAGAAGATATTACTCTGAGCCAGGCCCGGGGTGGGTAATCGGGAGAATCGGGAGAGTTCCCGGTGGGCCGCTTCACTTCTGGGCCGGTCGAGAATATAATTTTTTGACATTTGTCACGTTAATCCATCTTCTCTTAAAGTAGGCTACACACGTTCCGCATTCTGACACCGCAGCCTCTGCATGGGTTGTACCATGCGATGGAGTTATCCCCTCCCAAATAGAGTTGGTTGGGTCCATAGCCCGTCTTTTCCAAAAAGTTTTCTCAGACTACCGATAGCTGGGCCGGTCCTACCTCAATGATACGCGTCAGAGAGGATGGATTGGAGGAAGAGGGGCTGAAAAAGCCAGGTTGAAAAAAGAAAGGCATTGGAGGAGGATGCTGCCAAATGTGCCAAGCTTACCGATTTATTTTCAAGAGGACAAACACAAGTGGCAACTGGTAAAGAGAGACTAATGATTAGCAACGTAACTATTAGGCTAACGTTGTAGAGTTGGTTAATATCGTTGTAGCGTTGTCAACCTATTCGCAAGCAAAATATTACCAGAGATGGAGCTTGAAAGCAGGGCCTGTTCCTCCTGCAAAAACTGTGCCATTTGTGTCCATTTAATACTCTCACAGTACAACCTCCTCACAGATGCTTATCATGTCATTGGGTTAGCATATAAGTTTCTGTTGACTTTGTCCATCACACAGGTTGCATGTGAGAGAAGCTTCTCAACCTTAAAATTAAAGACTAAAACTAAAAAGAATAGGCTATGAAGCTCATTGAGTCAGGACAACTTGGAGGCTTTCATGTTAATGTGCACAGAGAAGGAAATCCTCATGTCTATAAGCAACAACACAGTTATAGATAAAGTGGCTGAAACCAGTGCACTGCTTAGGCGGTTACTGACGCTGTTGGTGCTATTCGCAATGTAACTGTATACTGTACTGTGAGTTGAACTGTAAACATAAGTTCAATATGCCTCTTTGTTGAAGAGTGGGATACGTTAAATGCTTTATTTATTTATTTCTGCTTTTGTTAATTTATCAACCTATCCTTGTGGAATAGTGGAATATTCTTTGTTAACTTCTCAGCTTAAGTGGATTATTATTTAACCTTTACATTATTTGTTGAACCATGGTATTAATAAAGAGAAAACTACAGGATAGTAAGAGTTGAACTGTTGCTTCATTTATCCAATTTCCACTACCATGGAAAAAGTGGGCCGGTCTTGGGCCTGAAATTCCCGGGCTGAAAAGTGGCCCTGCTCTGAGCTGGGTGCTTCGTCTTGCGAAGTTTTCAAAGAGGATATATTCGTGTCGCGCTGCTGAATTTATAAGCTCCTGAGGGGGCGGGCTCAGGAGAGAGCGCGGACGAATCAAGCTAAGAGCAATAAAAAACATGGTGTAACAATAAATACTACTTTACATAAGAATTAGAAAAACGACCTAGAAAGGAAAAAGAAGTGCAGGAATGTAACTGCTGAAGTGCAAGTTAAGCGCTAGTCAAGGTGCCAGTTATCACAAGGTGCCAGTTATCACAAGGTGCCAAATATCACATCTCCTCGTATTTATTATTTGCAAACTTCAGGCCACAAATGCTTTCACATTACAGGATTTACATTTCATCAAGCACCACTCTTGTGTTTGTCGCTACAAGGACCACAAACGTCTAAAAGCAGGGCAAGAAAAGCCTGACTGTTCAAGGAGAGCTCCCTGACTGTGTCACACACCTGAGGAGAGACAGACACCTACAATCCTCGGAGACACCAGGTGGCACAGCTGGGATTCAATCTGTCTTGCTTGTTAGAGGACGCAGCCCTGGCATTCATGGAGTAGGCTTATACTTGGGCGCACCTTGCTGCTTACCGCAGCATATTGTTTATTCCCTGTGATGGGACTCGACGTGCAGCTGTGACAGCAATATGACTAATTACGGCACATGTGGCTAACCGTGTCAAGAAAGATTAATGTGGTAAGGTCAAAGGTTACAGTAACGAGGAGGATGGGAAAATGGGACCAAAGGCTAAACAAATAAATAGTGTCTCTGTGGACGTGTTTACCGAATAAGACAACAAGAGCGAATAGCATTAGTGTTTCTCTTTGGGAGAATGGGCCCATATGTGCTTATTTGCCAGTGTTAGTTTAGCCAGAGCCAGACTGTTCCACAATACAGGACATATCCACACCATGTACAGTATATGCCAGGTACATTTTGATGACTAAAGACTTCAGTTTATACAGTTTTAAAATAAAGCATTTATCACCTTAGAGGTGCCTTCATTTGCAGTGAATTCAATACATTTTTGTACTAATTTACCATCAGCTGTGAAACCAAACATAAACACATGACAAATAACCAACCATCCTTCCCATAAGCCAATGCTGCTCCATCTCTGAATCACATCCGATACGTTTTCTTTTCATCTTCTCGACATAATCCCAGCAGATCTGAGATTCTCTGGCACTAACATCGCCGTTTTAAAACGGGAAATAAATTATTCTCCAAAGCCTCCCTAATTGTCTCTCGGGCTCCCCGGGGCCCTGATAAGGAAGGGTCAATGAGACGCAGGGAATCCGCTACTTCCACTCCCCGCTGTGAAGCGAGCTCCTACAGTGCTCCTTTCCTTGTGTGTGTGTTTTCTTTTATTTAAGGCTCACTTCTTCTCTTCCTCCACTCCTCCTGCCTGACGACATTACACGCTTTCGTGTTCCCTTTCTTTTTTCTCCAGCGGGCCGATGACAAGGTAGCGCCTGACAGTGGCTTATCTGGCCGCAGCACATTTGATTTCACTTTCACCAGGAGACTCCTTAGATTAAAACACTCTCCATCTGTGTTTATGGCTTGTATAATTGTGTTGTTGTTGTTTCTCTCTTTCTTTTTCTATCTCTCTGACTTTTTCTCTTTGTCTCCCTCTCTATCTATCTATCTATTTCTCTATCTATCTATCTGTGTGTCTGTCTGTCTTGTGTTTCCCCTCCTGCTTTCAGACTGATGAATATTTAATAAAGGTGAGAGTAGCCCTCCAGTTCAAAGTGATGTGTGTTTGCACTGTTCTGTCCCTGGCCATGCGAGGCACAAAAGCCAATTTAATGAGCTTAGGGGAATAGGGGGGGGGGGGGGGGGGGCTGAAAAACATGAGCATATTAATTAAGACCTGTTCTTCTCTGAAAGGGTCTCATACTCCAACAAAAATCTCTGCTCTTCGAACAGAAGGTGTGCAGGTGAATTATACTCAGCACTCAAATGGACAATTGGACATCACTGCGACACAAAGCAATTACGCAGTGTTTTGGACATGATTTATGACAGGCATAATGACATAGTGCAGAGTGAAAAGTGCTCTTTTTTCTGACAAAGATGAGTACTGCATTGAAAATGTATGCGCTTATCAGTAGCATAGATCGACATCTATGCTGCTTGTAATTAGCTATGTTCTAGGTTAAGCATCAGAGCGCATCTCTGTCTATGTCGTGCCACACGGTACTTCCCCTGCAACTGTGAGAGTCTTAGAGAGAGTGACCCAGGGCAGACAGAAAAAAACATGCTTTCAGTTTGAATCCCTGGTTTACGTGATGCCATTGCCAGAATCAAAGAATTCAAAAGAATTGTAAATACAACCTTTGAGAAAACATGCCTGACGGACCGCAATGATTTCCCCAAATGCTGTGATGTGCAAATCTTTAACATCCCATTGCTTGTCGGCACAGCAGCATCATTTCCATCATGTTCCCTTTTGAAAATATATTACGCCGTCAAATTTAGTATGGCTGCATGGGGCTGCAATTTGCAAAGGCTGATAAAATTGATGGCATTGAAAATATCCATTTTTATCTCATCCTTTCCCGTGGCCACAGCAGAGAAAACGTAGTAGGGAGAGATGACTTTGGACTGTAACACATGAAAAGCATTGATCTCGTCAGAACCAAAAGGATGTACCCAAATTCATCCGTGCCTAGCCCATATCCCATATCACAGCAGCACTATTTCCACCGGACCCCTCAACCAAGAGCGATAAAAAAAAGAAAGAGAGGGAGACGTGAGCAAAAAGACAGAAAAGGCCTCAGATGTACTTTGAGGCGCTGAAATTTCCTTCCCATTTTAGACGGGGAGATGAAAGCTGGGCCGGCACTGCCGTGAAACCCAGAGGATGTCTGGTCTTATCTAACCCTGAGCTCAGATCTACAGGAGACGGGAGAGTAAGAGAGATAGAGAGAGAAAGAAGGGTGGAAAAGTCTAAATCTACCAACACCATCACCGAACGACCAACTAACACAGGGAAACCCAAACAGCACACAATCGCAGAGACAAGCAAGGTCCTGCTATTTGGAAGCACCCTGAGAGTTGGACAGCACCAGTTCATACCAGCCCTGATTAAAGAGGTATACCCTCACCAAAAACACACATCTGCATGCCCTCATTACCTTTATCTATTTAATAGCAAGGCACTCACAAGTGACATGATACCACCTGTGCACAAGTCTTTAAATGTATTTAAATAAAAAATAACTGAAAAACAGGTTGGGAAGTATGTAAATATTGTGCACCGCTGAGCTGAAGGGCAGAAAAAAAGCGTGAGTGAATTCTTGAAGCCCTTTCCCCATGAATTCCCCAGGAAAATGTCAAGAGGATTTGAAGAAAGCAGATGAGAAATACAGGAGGTGCCAACTGCATTTGTGGAAACCGGAGCCTCTTTTTTAATTTGCCATAATCCAATATGGTTGACATTTATAAAAATCCCCTCTTACCGTGAGTAGAAACACACAAGCTAGAATCTGCAGAGCTCTAAAGAATACACTAGTGTGTTTTTTCCCACCAAGAAAATGTCTCATATCCTCACAGGTGTCTGAAAAGGATGTTAACATGGCTACAATTCTTTGGTTCAGATTATTCACAACCCCATACTGAACTCTGAACATTTGAAAATAAAAACTACATTCCCTGCCCAAATTTAATAGCAGATTCAAATTCAATAGCAAACCCAGACAATTTTGAAGTAAGTTTGAGAAGTGCCGTTTTCAGCATTCCATCTTAAAAGTTTAGAACAAGAAAAATTATGTCTGGCACTCTGATGGATGAACATGGTTAATAATGTTGAATGGGGCATTTCCCACATATTTCTTTGACAAAGATCATTGTTCATGCTACGCTAGGCAGTGACTAGATAACATTATCACAAAAACAACTTTTGAGTCTGCACAGAGCGGCTTAGGATGTGTTTGCTGTTAAATGCGTTTGGCTTTTAGCAATTATCAGATGTGTATCTGTCTAGTTTATATCAATGCTTTCAGCACTATTGACCACAAAGAGGGAATGTACTGTAGCACAGGACGTAATGCTGCAGCGGGACGTGGCCTGAAACGATGGTGAACAGTCATTAAAAAACCCAGAGCTGCACTCTCATCTCACAGTTTTATAGAACATGGCTCAGCATTTACCCAAGTCCAAATTCAATTGCTTTTTAATCCTTAGCGTGTGTCCTCGTCTGTATTAAACAGGCTCTATAATCTCTGCTGATGGGCTTGTGAGAGCTTGTTTGCCTCGCTGGGTTGAACATACAGTAGGTAATTAGTTTACCGAAACCAATGTTCTGTGTTGCTGATGTTCTCTTCGCTAAAGAGCAATGAAATTGACGTTTTGTTGCCACTTTGACGTGGGTTGTGAGATGACTGTTTTTGGTTCAGTGCCTAATAAAGAAAAAAGTTTGTTGCAGTGTTTTTTAGGAATGTTTTCCCTTAGAATTATGCGCATAAGTAACATTGAAGAAAAATACCAGTCTTTTGACTTTAATCTTATTTGTAAACCTACCTATTGTAGGCAACATACATTGTGTGTTTGTATTTGGTACTATGTGTATGCTCAAAGATTGATATGTCAAAGATTCCTACATTTCAGCCTTTTTGATGTTTAAATGCAATGATTTTTATTTATCATCTGTATAATACCATTTCATCGTTCATCACCTAAAGTAGTGCACTGGAATGGATTTGAGCAGATTAGTTCAAAATAGCCGTCTTTAAAGTTCAGTACCTCTATGGATAGCACACAGAGCTTTCTTTACTTAGAAATGTATCTGAAATTGTATTTAACTTGAATGTAATAGGATTAGATAGACACAGACTGTGACTGTTGGGGATTATTCTTTTAGTTTTTTCAAAATCATTAATTTTCAAAATAATGGATTTGGTATCTGCACTGCCACAAACTGGGAAAAATCAGCAGGTCTCCACTTGCATGGGGCAGATAGGGGGCAAAGAGTGCAGCACCTGTGGGGGTGAGATATGCACACATCAAACTGATTAGCTGAACTAATGGGGTAGGAGGGCATTGCCCAAGATTGGGATGAGAGAACAGTCAAGGGCAGCTGCAGGGAGCTGAGGAGCCGAAGTATGAGGAATGGATTGGACTGTATTGGATTTCTTTCTTTGCTTGCTATCTTTCAGCTTTCATTCTTCATCTGTTTATTTTTTCTCTCAACTTTTCATTTCTCTTTAATTCTTTCTTTCATTCTTTACTTTGTCCGTCCGTCCTTCAGTCCGTCCGTCTGTCCGTCCATCCGTCTGTCTCTTTCTCTCTCTCCCCAGCAACCATAAAGCAGTAAACTACAAAACTAGAACATAAAAACCATAAGCACTAAACTAGAAAACCCAAACTCTGGCTCCGCGGGTATCAGCTCCAGACTTCAGCGGTGATCAGCGGAATTAGCTCCGCAAAGCGCCAGACACCAGTTTGCGGTTCATTTTCCCAGTCACAGAAGTGCTGACTCTAATGGCTTCCTTTTACACACATCAGTGCACAGTGCCTGAGGCCTGTGTGACAGCGCATTACACAGATAGGAATTGATTTGCATTTAACGTGTGTTCATTAAGATGATTGTGTTGTGTCTAATAACTAATAAGCAGAAAAGTCAGTTCAGGTCAGTGATCAGCAACCATGCACAGTCGTATTATCTGACACATGTGGTGCTGATAGACTGCAGACTTAATTGTTCATAGACTTTAATTAATTTAATTGAGTTTGCCCGCTCTGTTTCCTGTTGTTCTGAAGCGAAATCATGAGGGGGTTACTCAAGGCCCCAGCCTCGTTTGCACCTTCTAAAAGTTTGAGTAAACATTCAATTCAATTTAATTCAATTATATTTCTACAGCGCCAAAACAATAACATTGTCGCAAGGTGCTTTACAGAGCCCAGGGCCTGAACCCCCTTGGAGCAAGCACACTGGCGACAGAGACAAGGAAGACTCCCTGTTAACAGGGAGAAACCTTACATAAGCATAACATAACTCACGTGATTCACATTTAGGTGTTTAATGTGTTGGACATTGTCTTGTCTGCTAGGTATGGACAGTATCTATTTTTTCATACCTCCCTGACATTTCACCGGGGTATATATGACAGAATTTGTGTAAAAACAAAAAACGTAAACACTGAGCTGCTGGTGACACAAGTCATTGTAACATGTATGACATTGTGTAACCAACAAGATGTGTGTCAAATATGCAGTTAGCCTACTTAGATACGTCTTGCTAGGTTTAAATATGTATAGATAAGAAATGTCATACATTCAGCATACATTGCTGGAGGACCCGATGACACTGCGATCACAGAAACCAACACATCAGCTGGGCTGAGCGGGTGACAATGTGTGGGAGGTGGTGACAGTCTGGCAGTTGAATAAAATCATGTGGCTACTTTTGCAGTTGGAGGAAGTCATCTCAAGATAAAGTTATATGTGACATGATTCCATGTCTAGTCATATTCAATTGATTAGCTAGGAGACCTTTTGAGCAGAAATGACCTAATTTGAGCAAAACTGCATTAATCATCATGTGCTGTAAAATCCGGAATCATCCGCTAGGGAAACGCAGAAACAACTCCTTGTTGAAGAGATCAAAATATCACCGTATATTTCAGAGTAAAAAGAGATTCATTTCAACAACACTACTCCACTTCCTCATTGTTGCAGAGCACACAATGTAATCACTCTTTAGGGTGTATGGGAAACATAGTTCACCAATCTACTAAGAGTAATGTGAATGTAAACACATACGTAAGAACATTGTCAAGTTTGGCTGAACTTTACAAAACTTGTGAAGAAAAGCCACCAGGGGGCAAGACATGCCTACAGGTCTGTTGACCACTCTGAGGCTTCACCAAGCTCATATCCATATCCACCCACACACCTTCAGGACTCCCATTTATTTACATCACATAGGAAGAGAGAGAGGGGTTTTGTTTGTGTTACACTGCCATCAGCAAAAATCTCTGTTTGTTATCCTCTCGGCACCGTAGGAAAAGTCGGAAGTCCTTCTGCCTCCTAAGCCAAACGCTTCACAGCTATGAGGGGCAAATCAGACCCATTCTCATTCCTAGTGTTGTGTTTTGTGCCCTGACAGCTTCTTCATTTTACTGGAGTCGCCCTGCAGATATTCCTGGCATCTCATAAATCACTGAATCTATGGATCCAATTTTGGGCTTAACCCATGCATCTGGAGACGCTTCTCAGATGCATCAGCCGCCCCTTGGTTGGTGAGCGAAAGCGAAAGTCAATAAAAAAGCAATCCGGGTTTGTGAAATCATTTTGTGACCTCAAGAAAGTTGGTCACCACAAACATCGTGGCAGCAGGTATCTCTCTGCTGCAGAGTTTGGGCTGAGAACAGCATTTACAGGTCTGGCGAGGTGGGGAGGCACCATCCGCCATGAAAAAAGCATGTTAAAGGTGTTAATATGGTATGACACAACAAAAAGCCATTTGTTGGAGGGAAAAATGGCAATATCAGTAGAAAAATGGAATCGCCTTCATGGCGAATCCATGGCTTTTTATTGTACAAAACAGAGTCGAAAATATAACTCGACCATAAATAAAAATCCAATGCATCTCTATCTGTATCGGTCCTAAGCTGTCCAATCAGTCAGCCATCTTTATTTGTCCACCACAATATACCGTCGCTAGTTTTCCAGAACCGTTATTAGGGCCGCAGCGCACCTCCACAGAGACTGTAAGTCATCCCATTAACATGAATGACAAATTGACCCTGATTCCCACCGATGGCTCGTTCTGTAGGGAATTGGGAAATATTGACATTTCAGAAATAGTAACAGGTTCAGAAAGATTGAAAACAATCAGGGTAACAAACAGGGGCATCAATCATCATCAAGGTTTGATTGCGCACACCGCAATATGAGAGGTGTCAGGAGAGCTCAGGCTAATTACAGGCTGCCTCAATCAAAAGGTAGCAAATGCCAAGTAAACAAAGAAGGATGATTGCAGCAAAGCGACGTTCATGTTCTTGCTCTAATAACCCCTTCGAAAAAAAAAAAAAGAGAAAAAAAAGGAAAAAGCCATGCGGGCAAATTGGGTTGATATACATCGCATGCGCAATACCCCCTCAACTCTCTCTCTTTCTCTCCTTTTCCCCTGATGTTTCAATTACATCGTCATGATGAAGTGCCATCGTTAGCGAACTTGAAAGCCAGGGCTCATTGTCTTGGAAACTGCTCTTGAAATCCCAGGACTGCCAGCTTCAATTTGGCTTTGTGGATTGTCACTCAAACGAGAAGGGGGAAGAGGGGGTCCCGGGGGGCCCCGCCTAATGAGCGATGATCACAATTAAAGACACAATCAGTGGGGCCACTGCAGTGTAACTAAGAGAAACTGAAAAGAAAAGAACGAGAAAAAAACAAAAAACAAAGAAATGCCATCTGACTATAATGCTAAGTAAGAGCGTGTCTCGTCTTAAAGTGATGTTTTTTAGAGATAAGATAGCGGGTTCGATCAATAGGGATTAGCAAAAAAGGTCAGAACATCATAAACTCCATTTTTATTTTTTTCAAAGTGTCTTGCTTTATTAATCCATCATGTTGTTCAAGGACTGGGTGATAAGTAAGACTTTATTTTCACAGAATCTGACAGAGAAGTTGAAGTTGTGAGAGAGCAAGAGAGAGAGAGAGAGAAAGAGAGAGAGCGAGCGGGAGTAAGGGGGTCTGTGCAAGAGTGTCAGCATTTGATGCCTGGCGAGAGCTCAGACCACACACCTCAGTTCAAACAGAAATCTCGGCAACCACGTGTGTGATGGTGGGTCAGGGACAGAGCAGTTAATATTTTATGACATTGACTCAGTCTGTCAGTGGTTTGGAAAAACAGACACACACAGTGTGAGTGGGGGAGGTTAGGATGCCCCATTCGTTCCCCAGCAGAGGCAACCACAAGGGGTCATGGGAAGGGTAACATCAGGAAGGGCAAAGTTCACAAAGAAGAGAAACAACAAACACAAAACTGTCTGCACTTGCTACAGAGTGCGTACGTTATAAAAACCGAGTAGCGAGAATGAGATAGCAGAGAGGGGCCAAACATTGGATTTTGTATGGGGAATTATTGCTATTCATCACACAGATAACTTCAAGGCCTTGTAGAACTTTCATCTTTGTGTCTTGCAGTGGATGTAACAGGTGTCTTGTTAGCTTTGATGATTTGACAAATCAATCTGCATTTTTTGAAGCAGACTTTTTCAGGGAGATCTTTGAAACAGGTTTGTTGATGCTTTACCCCTAGTATTGCTGTAGACTACGATACTGACACTGAGGAGATGGCTCCATTGGGTTCAATCTGTTTGACAGAATGTGCAATCAAATCTTAAAGTACCGATATGTAAGAAAGTTACTGTACTAAACCATGCTGAAGTGTTACTTCAGACTAGCTTGTCTTGCACTTGTTCACGTAAGTTCAGTGTCCTCAACCTGGCAACATGTGTGAGCTTCGAGTCTGGGGAGGAGGGGGAGGGGGGAGACAACACTCTCCAACATTTTTTATTTGGAATGCAGTACCAATTTGAAACACTTGGTGTCCTGTCTACATATTGCTCCTTTAAGACAAACTACAATGCTAGAGTATATACGGAATTATACATCAGCTGATACGCAGACATAGCCTGGATACCAGACCGAACTTAGCCCCGCCCACAACATTTGAAGTCGGGAAAGTTCGGTCTGGCATCGCTCCATTGGGGAGAAATTATCTCCGATCAGAAAAAGCCGGACCAATCAAATTGTCAAGGCGGGCTTTATACGATGATGGACAGATGATCAACAGTAACGTAATCAACCACGTCACCAACACACGGGTTGAATTCGTTTTCAACAAACATGGCTGCCGCTGGAGAGCTGAAATGTATAGATTCGAGTCCATTTAGACATTGACAGTGCATTCATTTTGAAAGAGGAACAGTGAAACGCGATCAAGGCATTTGTCAATCGAAAAGATGTTTTTGCCTTCCTTCCAACGGGATCCGGTAAAAGTTTAATTTATCAGCTGGCCCTGGTCACATACTACGTTGTTCTGATTGGTTGTAGGTAAAGGCCCCGTCACACCATAACGTTCTGGTCAACGTTCTCTGAACTTTCTAATTGTTCAATTTCGAGCGTTCTAGGGCGAGGTGGACACATCTGGCGTGTGACTTAACGAAAGAATAGCGTAGGACTGACGCATGACTACTAGCGTGGGACTCACGCATGAGGAGCATGTAACAGCGACTTGTGACATGTCACTGGTGCGCGACAAAGGTGTGCTGACGTGTCTTCTACTAGCGCTGCTGCAAGTAAGAAGATGATAAATGCTGCTGAAAGTAAGAAGAATACAAAACCTCTTTCACTAGCAATGTCTTCGGACGAAGATTTACTGTTATTATTACTGTGATTTACGAAATAACGGGCGTTATTCCTGTTTTTTTTTTATTAAAATAAATTATTTAAATTTGACACTGAATTTGTGTTTCTCAATGTTTATTATCAGAAAAAATCAACACATCCACACACATTGTCCATGTCACAACAGTCTTCATATCATATCCATCTGCCATGGAACAGCACCAGCTATAACAGTGCTCAGCTATGTTCAAGTTCAGTACATCTACTTCATGCTGGGCTCAAGCACGCATATATACCCTCCACTCCGCTTTTCGCTAGATTATGCAATGACCTTGCATGACATGATAGCATGGAATATGTAGATTTATAGTGCACAGAATAACGTTTGCAATGATGTAAGTTGCGTTTGTTGATCACGTATGGTTAATAACATATTAATTGAAGAAGGGACATGATAAAATCAAGATCTTCCCTTGGTGAAAAAACTTTCGCCGATATCTTTGTATGAGAGATGGGTTAGGTGCTCAAATTTCCCGGGATCAAAGAGGACGTTAGTAGGCATGTCCAAACTAAAAATCACGTCTCAGGATTGCTGCGCACATAAGTTATTTCGGGTGCATCAACTGTACTCAGTCTACCCTACCCAACGACTGACTACGATAGCCAAACGCGTGCCAAGTTAATAAAACGTTCCACGAAAATTCTCCAGCGTTTAAATTAAACGTTGAAGAACGCTGGTCTCCATGAGAACTTTTGTGCATGTTCAAAAATGTATTTTCGGACCAGCGTTCTCCGCCGATCACCGACGATTACTGACGATTACAGCGTTCACCAGCTTTCACACAACGCTCTTCTGGTGCTCTTCTCGTCTTCATAGACGATTACCAACGTTTCCTCTAACTTCATAGAACGCTGACAAGAACGTCATGGTGTGACGGGGCCTTAACCAATTGAGCGAAGATTGGTTCGGTTGAAACACGCCCCATAATCACAGCCCAATGGAGCGGTAGCAGACTCATATTCTGACTAGAATTATGAGTATGACATCGTCAGGCTAACGCAGACACACACACAGACTAATTAAGATCCCCTCACTGCAGGAGAGTATGGGAGGCTAGCGAGGAGGCACACTTCTCCGAACAGCAGAGAGATGATAAAGATCAGAACAAATGGAAGGAAGGAAGAACATGAATGGTCCACCTCTTACCATCCACCAGCTTCTCACTTACAATTACACAACAAAGAGATTTCAAGGAGCTTTGGCATTTCATTAATTATCGCCTCGGCCTGATTAATTGCATCACGGAGGAGACGCTGAAAAACACTTCAGGGCCAAAGCTAGATGATGATTGTCCCCTCATGTCTAAGATGAGGCAGACACTGGTGAGGAAGAATCTGCATACAAAATTCCACACCAGTTAGTCTCTGGCATGATTTGAAGGTCTTCACCATGTGTGTGATGGAAATTGAAAGTAAATGGTGTCAGACTATAGAAGTTATTATAAGAGCTGTGATGTGATTCATACATGCAGCTCAACCTGCTCATTAACACAATCTGCTCATTAACACAATCATACCACAGATGACTGAATCTTCCCTAAAGATTACAAGCTGAAGAAGAAGATGCAAAATGCTTTGTAGACAAGTGCATACAGATACACATGTACACACACACACACACACACACACACACACACACACACACACAAAGCACATGTACACATGTTCTTCTTGGAGCATTTAACTGATTTGCATAAATAAGGATCTAAGCTTCTTAACTGAAAGCATGTGATGTTTACCATAAATAACTAGAAGTGTCCCAGTCACAGTTGCCTTTTCATCATCAACAAATCTGCTCGTGTGAACCCTACTACTGCTTTGCACACTAAGCTTTAAGACCCTGGTGTGATAGAATACATACGCAAGCGCAATCCAACAAAAGCCCTTCATGCCCAAGGTCTCAGAATCCTTCTGAGTCCTAAGATTTAAGGAGCAGTCGGGGATGGTGCCCTTCCCTCTGCCCCCACCACCCCCACCATATAAGCAGTAATCCACCACAGGTAACCTATCTGATCAGAGCCAATTGTTCCCCAAGTGCGTGCCTCATCTAAAGCGGGGCAGGAGAGCTGTTCAGGCTCATTGAACATCAATGGCTTTCTTTGTGATCCCCAGCTGATAGCGGTTGAGCTGGGAGCGGATTTGGCCCTGTTCTGGCGTCTGGCCTGGTGAATCTGTGCCAGATCAGGGCCGCATCAGTTCCGGAGTCAGTCAGTTTACTCTAGCTGCTCCTTCCACCCCTCCCCTCCTCTGCTCAACCTCACCCTACATCCCATCACTGCACATCATGGCCAGAACAAAGGGACCGAATTGAGCTTGACTGTCAGACTCAGATGAAAAAATAAATAAATAAAAAAAATGAGACGATAAAACCTTAAACTGAATTAATCAAATGTGGCGTATATAGCACAAGGACAAGGCTGACGGCGCCTGCTTGCGTGGTGGAAGTCAGTCTCGCTATTTGCCTGGCAAAGCCCTTTCTGTCATGTCCCTGTCCCCTCCTGTAACAGTAAGGGAACCAATGTAGCAGCAGCAGCCCCCCCACCTCCCTTAAAACTGTCACTGTTTCAAAAGGAACTGTTTGTTTGTGCATTGAGACACTTTAATCCAAACCCAGGTTCCATTTTTTGCACCATGATTTATCTTTCCTACATGTTTGAAGGAAAGCAATCAATACCAAACCACACCTAACCCCCCATAGCCTCCTGCTCAAAGGATTAAACTCCAAAGGTGTGAGCTCCTTTTGCATTGGTTTTGCCTAGGTGCAGACTTCTTTGAAATGTATCAAATACATTTGAAATGTAATAACTATAGGGTTGAAACACAGCTGCCCTACTCTCATCTCTTTGAGGGGAGTGTTTGCCAGAGGAAGCAGTGGGCGTCCTGCTTTCTGCTTCTCTGTGATAACAAGGGTCGTTGGTTATGGAACCAGATTGCCTGTCAATTTCACACCTTTCACTCTGCCTGATTGCCGTATTTCTGACAAGGCTTACAGAAACACCAAAGCAAAAATCTCATTATCAACACCCTATTGTATCAAAGGGGGTAGTAGGTGATGGACACGACATCATTCCGCGTTGAGGAGGTCTCATCTGCTTTAGTCGTTGAGGCAATTTGTAAGCGAGATTCATCTTTGAGCTTCTCTATCAAAACACTGTTTGGTCTCCTCCTTGTTTCTATTTGCTCTGATCCAATGGCCTGGAGAGCCCGGTTGCCAATGAGGCGCCTTGCATTTAAAGGCCCCTAATATATCCAATTTCTTTCATCGTAGTTCGACTGGGCGCCCAATACCCTTACGACAAGTGGGAGCCATATGCCCGCAACATTTGCTGGGATAAATCCCAATAAAGAATTAATGGATCGCAGATCAAGTCATCAAGCTGTTCCCCTTTAATCTTAATAGTGCCAAGCTTAAAATATTTCCGTACATGCCAGCATGTCGCGATATCCAAAAGCGCTACTGGCAAGCACCATGGCTGATGTATTAGAGAGAGGGCACTGGCATGCCATTCCATGTCCCCTCACCCCTCTGGCACTCCTTGCGGAAAATGGCACTGGACGGGCAAATTCGCAGAAAGAGAGAGATTTCATGCCGCGCTGTTAATAGCACCCACCATCTCAAGGATTTCCCACTGTATTAAGCCTGCCCCCCCCCAACTCCAACCCGACACCCCCCGAAGAGTCTGCAAATCTACATCAAAGTGCAACACACTGAACGCGACATTACACTGCAGAATTTCAAATGCGAATTACAAGGCCACTTAAGGGGATTTCGTGTTAGTGCGCATAAACAGATGCTCCTGATTTGTGCTAATAGGCAAACAAGTCAACAGCACAGCTGCTCCCGGGGACAAAGCTGCAGCTCTTCAAACTTCTCTGAGTGAAAAAACAATGAAAAAAAAAAAAATCAAGAAGCTGGGGAACACTTTTATGTGCTAAAAAGAAATAGCAAAGACATTCACTGAAGTCTCTACAATTAGACAACAGAGTGGTACTTAAAAAACTATTAAACCTAGTTCAGACAGAAATGTCATCACTGTCAAAGAGGTCAGAAAAACCTAACCTAAAAATGTCCAAAAGAACATAAGGATTTTAGACCAATACCCTTTACCTCATTGTAGCGGTGCGGCTGCCCGTTACCACAGCGGCAATACATTCCGTTGCTAAAACACACACACAGTACACAGCTCGGGGTACATGCACACAGGTTTATTAGCACACAAACAACCATCATACTTCACCACGATCAGTACCGCATATTGGACATGCAACCACCAAACATACCGGGACTGAAAGCGTGTGGCGTGTGGACTTCCAAATGCAATACAGAGGAACAACCTGATTAGAAAGTCGGGAAGGTCCTTTGAACTTTGGGCGCATCCACGTCAGACCTGCACAGGCCAAGTTGGTGTGAGGAGAGGGGTGTGATAACTGGTGACTGATGTAAAGTGCCATGTAATATAATATGAGTGTATTTGTGTAGAACCTGTCGGTAGTACTATAGGGAAATGTATTGAGTGGATAATGAGTCGGAATATGTATTTTGATTGGTAATTCATTTGCTATGTGTAATGGTTCAGGTCGGGGAAATTTGACAATTTGGTGTCTTAAAATGGTGCAGTGGGAACTGAATGCCTATTTGATCCATTGCCATGCCTCCTTTTTCACTAACAGTCTGTGAAATGGACCGAGGCGGCTAACCAACGTTTTGGGATGTGGCAACTGGAGTTAGTGGAGAAGTCAGGAAGAATGGTGCAGGAAATGGTGGCTTCTAATAAAAAAATATATTCGTATTTATTTTACTTGGGGATTCTCTTCCATTGACCCCAAACATGTATACAAAATAAACAAATATAAATTAAAAACACAAACAGTACTCACAAGAACTATGTAATCTAGGCACAATCTAGGCACATTTCACTAGGCACAAAACTCGACACAAAACTAGGCCAACAGTGTTCACGCATCTAAACACAGGGTTCACTTATCCTCGCATCAGGAAAGTGATCCTGCTCCTTCTCTTTCTCTTGCCTCTCAAGCTTTCTCTTTTCCCATACTCCTCCCTTCATAGAACGAGGCACCTCTTAAATGGGTCTCTCACTAGGCTAAATTGGTCCAATTAGGTCCACTTGTACCCAACCACTGTCGTGGGGGAGCCCGGACCCAACCATTGTGGTGGGGGAGTCCACCCCACATTAGTCCCGTAACTCCTCTCCAGTCCAGTGAGTCACAGTGAGAAGGGGGGAATTCACCTTCTCACACAGTCCAAATTGTAAAGGTGAACAAAACCCTTTATTCTGCCATCACGACCAATGTCGGGGCACCCCAGAGCTGCGAGAGTTCAGCTTTTTACTTCCTATACTAATGATTGTGATACAGATACACTAAATCAATACATTATAAAGTATTATGATGATACAGTTTTAATATCTCTGTTAAGTAACTCAGGCGACCCCAAGCTGCACTAACATGGCGTGAACAAAGTGGTTGAGTGGAGTGATAATAACGCTCACGATTACAAGAAAACAGAGGAGATTGCTTTTGGTTCACCATCTGACTCTAGTAAAGTTCCTACTGATATCCACACTGAAAAAATCAAGCAATTTGTATCACATATATACTTGGCTGTAATGATAGGTCATCTGTTGTCATGGAAAGACCACATTGAATTTGTCTGCAAAAGGACAAAGCAAATCATTCATTTTCTCTGCCGCATTAGGTCTTTTTGGGGTGAGTAGACACATTCTTCTTCAAAACTGTTCCAGCAAAAAAAAAATCTTCTCAAAGATTGCAGGCCAACCCCTTGAAAAATTCTATGAATCAGCTGTTCAGTCCTGTACCATTCACTGTTTAGTCCTGAACAGTGAATAGTGTTACCATTACACTGGAGATACAGGGTATCATGATTTAGTAAGGTTAGACTGGCGCACTCTTTTGCGCAAAGATTGTTAGATTTAGGCATTTTCATAACTTCACATAATCTAATTGCATCTCAACAAACTAATGCAAATTAGTTTGCATAGCACCAGACTAGTGCCATCAAGGTGGCCCCTGGCCTTTTGTCTATGTTGATGAGCCATCAGACATGGTTCCTGGCTTTTGTGTGTCTTGGAGCTAGAAACATTAGCTGGCTTTTGTCTACAGCCACGACAGGATGGTCGAGGCCACAAGGCATTAGCATCTATATGGCCATACCTGACTAGGGCTTAAGGCTTACCCCCTGACCTCCAGACACACCCATTCACTCCCCTTCACACATATGTTAAATCTACAATATAAATGTATGTACATCTCTGTAATGTTTTGAGAAGAGAAGCAAGGAGACCGACCGTGAACAGCAGACGTGCCTAGCGCATGCTCGTGCTGTGCCGAGCTGACCGTGGCTAGTGACTGAATAAAACACATTCTTTCGCTAAGCCGTCTTCTACAAGTCTGTTAGTCCTGAACAAGCTAACATGAACCAAGCGTGGGCATCCGACGAATTCGACGGAGGACAGCGAGATCTTTCACAGTCAATCCTAAAATTAAATATGGCCTTTAAGCCCAGATCAAATGTATGTTGGGACTTGAATATGTCTTTAGTAAATTGTAAATGTTAAGGTAAATATATGTATCTTTGTTTCTTGTGAAGATTTCTTTGTGATGCTGCAAATGCTGTGATGCAGGAAGATTCCAGACTTGTCTGAAAATTAAATATTATCATCATCAAAGAGTACAGTCTCATAGGGACGGTCTCTTACCTGTCACCTGTACGCCGATGCGGAAGTACACATCTGCAGTGCTCAGGTATCGCTCCACCAGGATGTAGTACCAATGCTCCCAGGAGGGCACCGTGGTCTCCAGCTCACAGGGGCTCCACTCACGGCAGTCCAGGGCACTGGAGTTATGCACCGGAGGGGCCCTTGACCGGATCTTCAGGACCACAGGGCAACTCTCAGTGCTCCGATTGCGGGTGTTACAGTCCAACAACTGCACCTTCACCCTGGATATATAGTTGGGTATGAACACTCTACAAAAAGCATAGGAGAAAAGACAAGGAAAGACATGAAAACATTAAATCACTTATATGCTCAGGTCACGCTTTAGTTCATGATGCCTTTATTACAGTGTAATTACACTATTTATTATAGCATAGTGGAGTAACACGTTGAGTAATAAGCAACTTCAAATTAATACTTTCTCGTGGGGTGCAGTGACAGTACAGTGTCAATATTGTGATGTATACTAATTATTGTAATCACTGTAATTCACTGTACTATAAAGTGTTAGCCAAGTCCTTAAGAATTGAGAAGCATGAACTGCACCAAGAGCAGACTTCAGCACAGGCGGGTGATCTGATGGTGCCCAACTGAGACTCCAACTGTGCACTTCTGCTCCATCTTAGCTGATGCCTTAAAAACGGCATTACTGACTGGGTTTGTTGAGATGTCTGGTGTCCATATCACTGTTTTGAACGCCAGCTGTACTAAAGTCACTCGATTTATCCAGGAGGTAGTCGTACTCCTCCTATTCACTACGCCCCCACAAAAAGAGAGTCTTTCACACAGTCGGCGCTCAAGTCGATACCCCGTCTGCATCACAACACGTACACAATCATCCTGGTTTTACCTGACCTAGTTATAAGTCCTTATAGGCATCATATCATTGTATCAGTCCAGACTGCACTCAATACGACTGTCACCTGTGTGTGTACATGTGTTCTTGCAGTCTTGTATAATAGCCTCTTCATGTATTATTGACTTCGTTTTAAATATATTCTTTTGTAATGTCTCCCGTTTTCCCCCCCCTTCTGTTCTACTGTTATCGTGGATGTTTTTTTTTTTTGTGATGTTATACAGACTCAGTGTCCGCCGCTCCCATAACACGCACTACGCGCGGTAGGGCACCAACTCCTGTGGGGGCACCAAAAAATAGGCAACTGAAAAATCATCATAGTTTTAATAATTATAATGCCGATATTATTTCAGTATGTAAATGTTAGGGACCTGGCATGTATATCACAAAACAGGCAGAACAAGAGATATATTTAATTGCTTAAAAAAAGTTACACACTCAACTTCCCAAGCTCGCCGTGGGTGCCCTTTCCTATCTCAGTGGCCTGACGAACTTTGACAGTAGGCTAGGTCAACTTTTCGAAAATGGCCTCAAAAAGACAACAGGAGTCAGGGGCAGACAAAGGAAAGAGAAAGAAACTGCGAGATGATGCCCGTGCATCACTTTCAGGTAAGTCCATGTGTAATCATTGTTAAATACGGGAAATGTGCTGCTAATTTAATGGTTAGCCTATGCATACACCTCGAACTAGCTGACGTTATTGCTAATGTTAGCACACTCAAATATGTTATAACTTAGGTGCAAGTAGGGTTGCCAACCGTCTCGAATTGTCCGGGACATCCCGAAATATTATGGGTGATTTTGATTTGTCCCGTCAGGGACAGCTCCAGTCCAATCACAGACTTTTTTATTTGTATCCGTGAAAAGAGAAAAATATAACAGTTAAGTGTAATCTGTGCCCTGGAGACAAGCGCCTCTCAACTGCACTTGACTCCACAAGCATTTGTTACGCCAACACGAACAGGTAAACTTGTAGCGAGAGATCATCATGCCTCGACTGAAGGACAGACTGCCCCAACTCAAATAGAGTATCTTAAATCACGATTAAATTGGAAGCTTGCACATTGACTACTGGTTGTTTTCATATTTCATATCAGCATTCTTTACACATAATGAACTGGTGTTAATATGTGTGAATATGAACTCATGAATATGCATTCGTTCATACGAAGTGTCACACAGGCACCCATTATAATTGTAGAAGTTAAATCGAGGAGACTATAACATTAGCTAGATAACTAGCTATCATTTCATGCAAACGGAAATCTTCCATTTAAATCGTTTGTTATTAAAAGTTTCCTTAGCTAGCTAACCATAGCCTTAGCTAGATAACCATAGCAACCAGGAATCACAACTTTAGCTGCAAAGTTATGGATCTGACAAGAGGTAAATAGCGCCCCCCCTTGACCCATCTAAAACAATGTTAAAACTGTGGCCAGGCAGTGAACTGCAACCAGTCTGAGTTACGTTGAGACAGAGGCCCTTTTCGAAATGGTTTAAAATGATGTTTAACGAATGACGTTCTGACTCTGATTCTGATTGGAGCGCGGGCCAAAACAAATTGAGCGCGGGCCCCAAATTGGGCAGCCTTGGTCTAATGCTATTTCAAGAAAACTATTACTATGAACAATAAATCCAAGCAAGTACAGTAGTGGTTTGTCAAAATTACACTGAAATGAATAGGTTTATGGTATGGCTAATGAAACCTTGCGATTTCCATTATTGTTGGTCAGCTGTTGGCGCGCGGGGGGGGGGGGGGGCTTGCATCATAAAGGAGTTATGCTTAGGGCACCAAAATGGCTAGCAGCGGCACTGTACAGACTTCAGGGGGGGAGGGGGGGGGGGCTGTATTGGGGTGAATCCAGTAGCAGAACAAATGGCACTTTCACACTAAATGAGAGTCATCATAGGAGAGCAAATCATAAGTTCTTTATTACAAGGTATGAATATTCTGAAAGTTATTCTCTAATATGTTGGTGAATAATTGTTATCACAGCTACACCAAACCCACAAAGCACAGCAAAAAGAGATACTATATAAGACTGTCTGTGCATACATTCTCTGTATTTAACTGAAACCCATTTCAGGCTAGACATCCCCAGTAACATTTCATCAGATGGCAGAACAATTGGATTGGCTGGGCTCAAATCAATCTCTTTTGTTGCATCATAAAAGCCCAAATGACGAGACACTAGTGTCTGATATTTCCTTGCAAACCATGTCTATTAAACAGACATATGATCACATCAAATGAAAGATGGGATTCTATTTACACATATGGCTGCTAAATGGGAAACTAGCTTCACTGGGCCACAACTGAACTGAAGCAAAAAAAGTCAAATTTTACTGTTATTAAAGGAATGGCAGTTTGTCAGCAGTCAAATAAATCATGTTTATCTCACAGGAAATGTCCTCATAGTCACTGGCTGGCTGTGTTAGCTTTAAAGGATGATAAGATACGGCTTTGGTCGGGAGTTTGTAATATGGGAAAGCTGTGTGTGTGTGTGTGTGTGTGTGTGTGTGTGTGTGTGTGTGTGTGTGTGAGAAATGAACCCTCAGTAAATTTCCCAAAGGATTCAGAGTGGTTTTGCAGTCCAGAATCCAAATACAAAAGTATATTGATGATTACACCCTAATACCACTTGAGTTGTGCAAAAGTCCAAGGCAGCAAAGATGCTTGAGCCCAAATTACACATAAAAAATCTCCATCAGTGATAACCACGTTGAATTCAACAAAATAAAAATCATAATTCTCTTATACAGCACCTTTGCTTCTAACTGACAAAATGTCAGGCTTTGCACTACCCCATCCATTCCCCAGTTTCATAAGATAGCAGAAAAGAAACTGGATGAGTTTCCATCTTCTGTGTGGCTTCATAAAAGCCCATATGACTTGAGAATACAGATTGAAATTCCTTGCAAATGGTGCCTATTAAACAGGCACATCGTAAATGACAGGAGGGATTCTATTTGTACATAACAGACCATCAGTCACAAACTATCTTCACTGGGCTTTCAGTGCAAAGAATCTCAAAGAGAAAAGTAATTTAGCCTTTATTAAAAGCACGGCAGTTCAGAAATCAAATAAATCATGCTTGTTTCACCAGAGATTTCCTCATATCTAAAGACTGATTGGCTGCATTGCTATCAATGGACGGCGAGACATGACTTAGTTTGTGTAGATGTGTTAATACACGGAAGCCAGTGACGGCTGAGAAATAAAATAAGTATCGGGAAATTTCCCAGAGGCTTGGGGGTGTCTTTTCACATGTAAACATATTGATGAGTAGGCTATGCAAAACCTCCTCAGTTACAGCCAACCAAAGGCCACATAAGCAGAGGCCCAACTAAAACTTCCAAAAGAAATGTCTCAATCAACAGCTTCCAGGCACAAAACAACAACCTCACACTCTGAGGACTACAATCTGTAATCTTTTTTTTTTTTTTTTTTTACAAGTTGCTAAATCAAATTTGCATCAGGGCTCTGGGGAAATACTGAACTCAGCACTAAGCAGCCTTTCAACCTCCTATGGAGAAACATGCATGCATAATACCATTGTCTTGATTTTGACTAATTATTTTCACAATGCAAGCAAAATAAAAAAGATTTAGTTTCCTCTCAACCTTGTTTTCAGTTGAGGCCAGATGTTGCCGGCGTAACCAGGGCTAATTGTGTTTGTATCGGCGTTTTCAACCACCAGCTAATTAATGTGGTTTCCTCTTTCATGGTTCTACATTTGTTCATGGTGAACAACACATCAAATATCCAATCAAAGGCAACAGGGTGTGTTTACTTTGGATTATTTCATTCTTCTAATCTGTCTTTAGAAGAAACTAAAAAGTGATTTACCTCAAATTTAATTATGTCTTTTCTTGCATTTTATTCTCCATTATGTTCCATCTCACAAGTTATTAACACATTCATAAAATACGGGTCAATTTTTCATGAGATCATAATCAAACTGCTTCATACTGCTCTAATGGACATTTTGATGTACCGTGCAGATATTTTTAACCCAAGATTTTTCTTCAATATCTCCTAATTCATAGACAGGTAGTATGTTCTACCTGTGCTTTTGTTTGCAAATTCTACACTTCATTAATCAGGCTTATATTTTTCACTTAGGCTATTCTAAGGGCACTTTGCTGCAGATAACTTAATAGTTTGCAGATTCTATAGGACTACTGTACTAAAATAGAGTGAGGAATTACCTGAAGAAATAAACCTGCATATTATATAATGAACCATAGTCATGTGAGCAACATCTAAGTGAGGTCTGATTTTCTTGTGGTCTCTGTAACTCATGACAACCTTAAAATATCAAGTGTGACATTAACAAAATGTATATCAACATCTCCATACAGAATTAATCTAGTTGGGTACCCACTGTACACAATGGGCCTTAATTTAATTGGTGCACACCGTGGGTTCTTATGCAGAACAAAGAAGGGCATGGCGTAAAGCTACAGTATTTTGATTACTAGGGCACATTCATTTGGTAATTAACTCAACACAATTTTTTACCCAATGGCTACTTAAGATATGCAACTACACTTTATGCGTATCATTCATCAGGGCCTTAATGCACAACAACAAAAAAGACAGATTTTTTACAGCATAGTACTCCACTTAGTTTAGACCACTGATCAACACATCATTCTCCCATTTACTGTTCTAAAATAGCCTAACGTCTCCTAGTATAGGGGCAATAAAGATAGGCCTAAATTGAGAAGGAGCACAATTTCTGTCTACAAATGGGATAATTTGGGAATATTTGTTTGGTTTTCCCTGTTCATTAAATATGTTTTCAGCGGCTCTGTCCAAGTTCAGTAATGTTGTTTGAATTAGTATCACCAACCACAGAAGGCTGTTTTTATGTAAAATACGTTGTCATAGTGACAGTGTCGTGCAAGAATTGTCATCACCATATTATGTAGCATATAGTAATAATTATTCAATGTCTACATGATGTAGAAGGCCAGAAAGCCTCGTCAGATGTTCAGTATACATTTCCTACCTTATTAGGCTACTATGTTCTTTATAATTTACAATGCAATTATTACGGAGAAATGAGCCAAAGTAGACGATTAAATTCACTTTCCACCGCCACACACCACCTCTCTATGTTCTTCTATGGCTAGCAGGTTATTTGGTTTGCGCTGAACTTGGAAGAAAAAGGGAATTAATAAAGGTGTATTCGCCATTTGGGATTATTCGCTTCGCTCTGGAAATGGAGCATTATCTGTGTTTCATTACATTTGCTGTTTCCTGATTTAAAAAAATTGTCGTTGCGGGATTTTCTCTACTGGAGTTTAACAAAGATAGTTTTTACCATTAAACTGTGAGTATGTTGGTATTTTGCAAGAAAATGCTTGGAAGATGACATTAATGTTTTTGATCCATAGATTGATAAGCTCATATACAGCTCATTATTTTCTCCACCTCATAAGCGCTAACAGGACTGTTCCCCCTCAAGAAATGAGGCTACCTATCCCTACTACTAACCTCTTTGCTTACCTTTTCACTATATTCTACATACATAATTTCAATATTATTATTTTTTTAAGCTTGCTTTCAAGCGTGTTAATTTGGCCCATTTGACCACAGAAATGATTGCACACAACTGTGTTGGGCTTTTATCAATTCAACACAACTCACAAGGACAATTTAACAAGTTAAATATTTTCATAACATGCATTGATGTCTAATGGACTTCAAACAAACTAATGATAAGTGGCTTGTCATCACAGCACATGTCATAATTCCTGTTGACATGATTGGCTCCAAAGACACTAATTTAATGGCACACCCACAAATTAATATGCCGTTTCATAGGTCCCATAAAGCCTTTTCACTACTCTAGCGTCCTGAGTGCATACATGCAAATAACAATTCTGCTCGACTCCTCCCTTCGATGTTGCACCATTTGCGGACTATAATTATTTCACACACGTAACACACAGCTCGACACCCTTTCAAATTAGGGCCTGTATACTCTTAGTACTGCATCACTAATGAAGGGCTTGGACAAACCGCAAAGACCAGAACCCCTTTGTGAAGATGCCCTGTCCAGAGATTGTACAGAGCTGCCATCAATGGAGGAATGAAAGCTGCCATTCTCTGCATCGACTGTCTGTTCTCACCTGGTATTTGAAGCACACATTACAGGCAGCAGACAGTCCACATACAGCACCTTTTACCCCACATTTTTAGCCCACAGACACGTCTCATGCCTCACGCTTGCTGCTGTTGTTGTTGTTGTTGTTGTTCATGCTTGTAAGCACTTACGAGTTTCTTTTCTCTCTCTTTTTCTCTTCCTTGGGTTGTTAATTGAGAGAGGGGCCCATTAATATGTGAAATTAATGAGAGTGGAAACCTACTCTGTAGAGGATGGAGAGGAGAGAGGATGTGCCTGGAATGATGAATGACAATGAGGGGAAGAGGAGAGTGGGGGAGAGTGGGAGAGAGCAAGAGAGTGTGTGTGTGTGTGTGTGTGTGTGTGTGTGTGTGAGAGTGAGAATGAGACAGAGAGGCTGCGTGAGACAGAGTGGTGAATAGGTGTGGAAGAGGGTTAGATAGAAAATGTGCATGTCTGAGAGATAGAAAGTATATGAGAAAGTGTTTGTGTGTGTGTGTGTGTGTGTGTGTGTGTTTGTGTGTGTGTGTGTGTGTGTGACTGATGTGTGCATATGTGCACCCTAGCACACACACACACAAACACACACACACTTGAATGTGTGTCTGCACAGCAGCTTGACAGAGAGGTAAAAGGCAGCGAGAGACAGGCTGCCGTTAGCATACGGAGCTTTACTGCAAATGGCATCCGCATCTTAATCAGCTCTCCTCACTTGAAACAAGCCCCTTAAAATAGACATCATGAGGGTGTACGTGCTAAATCTGCCTGCAAAGAGGAATGCCGCTCTATTACCAAATGGACTGGGGCACCAATAAATGAATCAGTATAGACAGTTGAGCTCTACAGAGCTTTTAATGGGTTTGCAGGAGTATGTGCGCATGTGCACTTAGGAGTGGGAGTGAGAGAGAGAGAGTGAGAGAGAGAGCGAGAGAAGGAAGAGGGGGCAGGGGAACCATTGCATGTTGCTGTTGCAATCAAACAAAGGGGAAGAGGTGACTCACTTGTAGAGGACCGATCTGTTGTGAACAGGGATCATCTGGTCGATGAAGTACCCGGGGTACAGAACTGAGATGCCGATAAGCCTCTGGACAATGAGCTGCGGCTGGAAGAGGTACTGGCATTCCTCATGCAGACCCTGAGGAGAGAGAGGTAGATGGAAGGGAAAGAGAGAGAGGCAGGGAGAGGGAAAGAGAGAGGGGGAGAGACAAAGAGAGAGAGATAGGAGGGAATGGACAGATCAGTGGGAGCATGTCAAAAAGAAGCTACCATCACCACCTGTCAAGGTGCCGGGTCTCTGCAGGCCAGCAGACTACAAGACCCAGGTCTCCCCCTACATCTGTCAAAACAAAGGAGCTGCATTGTGTCATCACGCTGTCAGCAGACTGCCTTGAAAAAAAACAAAGAAAAACTGGAGAAAAAAAAAAACACGTGGGATGAGAACGTGGGGTGACTCCGAGAGGCAGAATTTCTGAAGACTCAACGGTAATTATCCAGTCTAAATACATGGCTTTTGGTTTGGTTGCCGAGGCCCCTTGGAGACCATAGCCTTTGATGATTGTCTCGTGTCACACACGCTCACACACCGGCATGGCAAACCTCACTCCAAAACATCAGAGAGACATTTGGGTGTGAGTCTGAGCCCCCACAAACCAGATTTGATCAAACACACGTATTTCTCGGGGTTAGATGATCAGCAGGCACTTACATAAAGGTGGAGAGACAAATGAAAAAGATGAAAGACATTGAAGACCTAGGAAAAATTGTGCTTCTACAGAGAGTTATTTTCTTCCTCTGTGTTATTGAGAGTCATCCATTTTGCGGAGCCTCCCTAATTGCTAATTTAATTTCGGCAAGTGTTTGATGACAGCTCGGAGGTAGTGAAGACGCAATAGAATAGTCAAAGAAAAGAACAGAAACACAGAGGAAAACAAGATGAAGGAATGATGGAGAAAAAAAAACTTTGCAGTACAAAGTGAGATATTCTAGGATTCTTCAAATTAAAGAAGCTGCAACCTTTCATGTACTGAGCACGAAGTGTTCCAGAGTCACTGCCAAAAAAAGAAAGATAAAAATCTCTCTTCTCCTGCCGATGTTCCAAACTGGAGCCTCTTTTTCACCTTCTACACTTTGAATGCTTGTTGGGTAAACCTGTTGGCGTGAGAACACAGAGGCTGCAATATCTATATTGGGTTTATCACCAGTAAAAAAATAAAATCACATGCGCTTTGCCAGGAGGCTGGGTGCACACAGGCTCCAATTAAAGACTAGGGGAGTTGTAAAGATTTGCAAGGACACATTTTTCAGGGACGGTGGGGGGGGGGGGGGGGGAGATTGCATGGTTCTGAAGTACCTTGGAGAAAAAGGTGGCGAGTGAGAGGTAGAGGAGTGGGTTGCTTGCTCCAGAGCTCTTGTTATTTATCACAGTGGAGACTGCCAAATTACAATGCAGCATTTCATCACTCACCTCCCCTGCCCTCTCTCTCGCAGGTGCCCCAGCCCTCAAACACATTCATCACTGTCAAATCTTAGCATGCAAGCCCCTCCCTCTGGAGCTGCCTACCTACTTGCTGCCCCACCTCCCCCTCCCCTCTCTCTAGCCTGTTGGAACGCCCACACACGTCAGACATAAGCATGGGGTTTGTGGTCTTCTGAAGATGAACAAGTCAAGTATTTACACACACGTGACTTGACAGGTTGAAGATTGAAGAATTCATACATGCAGAAAATTGTAATCATAAAAGGTCACGCGATCCGTGAGAATATTACGATCCGTGACGAAATGAACTTATAGCACCACACTGGTTGTCCACCAGCACCACACTGGTTGTCCACCTGGTTGTCAATCTACTTATCCTTCCTTTCCTTTCCGCAGTACCCATCACACGGCTTTCGCAAATCACCCGGGCAACACGGAAGCGCTGAGCGAGAGCTTGATTTATCAGTCCTCCAGCCGGGTTCGCACCGTGAAACAATAACCATGGGAGTTGTGGTGTCACCGGCAGAAATGAGCAGCTTTAGCACGTGACGGCCCAAATACTTAAAACAAAAACAACAACAAAAAATTGAGTAAGTGTTTGTCTGAGGAAAGGGTGGTGAGAACAGGAAAAACTGAATATCTAATTGGCTTCTTAGGAGTGCGCTGTTAATTATAAAATTCCTTTCACTGCCTGAATGGTTATCTTGTAATTAGATCTTGATTACTTTATTAGTACAAAGGAGGCGAACAGTTCAGAAGGAAATGCGGAAATCAACAAATAAGATTGTGCTGAACAAGAGAGTATAAAAATGTACTTTTGTTGTGAAAAAGGATCTTACAGGTTAAGAGCATTTGTCACTAGGTACCTGATTCACTGTAATCATGTCATCACAGGCTACAATCTGATGATTTCCAATAAGCACTTTCCATATTTTAGAATTTTGAGGTTTCATAAAAATACACTTGCATAAATATATGCAAGCTTATTCCATTTCAGCTCAGATCTTAGTGGTTTAGGATTTTGAGATACTGTTCTTGTTTTGTCATTCAAACCACATCTGAATCTATGCCTTTAATTGCGCAGACCAGTCATGAATATTCCATGAAGAGAGCGAAATTGCTATGCTACTCCTTCATGTACCTTAATGCTGTAATGGACATTAGGTATGGCGGTGATTTCTTCATGGCTCCATCAACCATCTATTTTGCTGACACGCTCCACTGGTCAGGTATATCATTGCTCAGACCATTGCGGAGTCATGCGTCAGTCATTACCTCCCGTGTATTATACAGGCCAGATTCTACTTTGGCTTGATTAGCTACCTCGGTCTGCTCAGCACCAGTCATCTAGCAATCACTTATCCCTCAATGCTCCCACAAAAATAGTCCTAGGCAACGCCGTCGGCACATACCACCAGAAATACCGTGGACTCGTGGCCTTTTGCAACTTTCCTATTCTCTGTGGAACCGTACGACAGTTTTCAGGGACTTGTAATGACCTCGTTATGATTATAAATTATACAGAGCCGTGACGATATTAGACATTTGTATGTGCCTGCTGTGAAACACTGGAAGTAGTGCAGGCTTTGTAAACTGCTCTGTGTAAATCACCAGAGTTATGGGGCTGTTTGAATGAAAGGTGATAGATTGCTGATATTGCAATCCGTGCCGGAAAACAGGACGACATCTCTTTTTTCTTTTTTTTCTTTCACGGCTGCAGCAGCGGCGTAGACGTGCTCGCGTCAAGCAGGACCACATAATGGGGAGTGAAAGGGAAGTAGAACTCTTGCCACCATTAAATAACAAATCGGAGAAGGAGCCCCATCTGTTGTTTGTGCATGACTGCATACAGAAAGCACAGGCACAGCTGGTGTTAGAAGAGACAGAAACACAGCCTCGCCTTTCTCTCTGCAACACCCCCCCACACCACTTTCCCTCCTCAACCCCAGCTCACTCCTCACACAGTATCTACGACTTGATATTTGTCAGCTCGACAAGCAACGACAGCCCGCGAGCTTCTCATTTGGGCTGATTTGATTGAGGAGGATGCCTGTGACTCACATGTCAACTGTGGGCATGAAGCGGATGGAGGTGGCACCGAGGGGGGTGGGGGATGGGCGCAGGGAGTCGGTTTGGGTACGAAGCAAACACCGGAATGCCGCCCCGCGCTGGTGCCCAATTTAGCCAACTTTGCGAGAGCGAGTGGGGTAATTACTGCACTCAGCACAAGTTTGTGCTTCCTCCTAAATAGTGAGGCGATTGATATTGTAGCTACCACCACCCTCCATCTGCATGTTAAACCAGACCTCCAGCTGTGGGTGCGATGATGCCTTCTGCTGCGCCATTATTGAAGGGTGAGTGCGGCTGCATATGTGGAACGTTATATCGGCGGTCTTTTTTTTGTCTTTCTATTCACAAAACAAATGGCTACAAAAGCACATCTTTTCACACAGACTAAAGCAGATGAAGAAATGGAAAGTGGGGCCCATTCACGCAGAGACCTGCTTTATCTAAAATGGTTCTGATACATTGGTGGGTTTTGAGGGGTTTAGAGAGGAGATGAACTCTGCATGTGTTTTGGCTTGACGTGCAGCAGCATCGAGTCATGGCTTGTTTGTGTGTTTTGTGTTGTTTTGCAGCTGCAGATATTGGGATTGCAGCGGAGCCTCTGCAGTGCTTTACAGCCACGCTCGACAGCCCGGGCCAACAAGACAACACATTCATCACCCGTGCAGGCCAGGCCCCCACAGGTATCTGTGGCACCATTAATGTCCAAACTACACCTCTGCTCTGCAATCTGCTCGCTCCTACAGGACTCAGCATCCAACCCCTCCCCCTCCCTCCTCCTCCTCCTCCTGCTCCTCCTGCTCCCCCTCCTCCTCGAAGCCACATCTACATTACCGCTACTGTTTACATCAGGCTCATGTCACCTCCGTTACTGACATGACGGATGGCCTGCAGGAGCCCCGTGTAGCCTCATGTCTCTACTGCGACGAAAACATATCTCCCCGCTATGAGTCTCTGCTGACCCGAGGACAGACACAAAATAAAAATTAAGCCTGCGAAACAGCGTTTCTCTCTCCGCCTGATAAGCTTTTGCACTTATTTGGGATGCCTCACGCATTAGCCATAGTGCCATCCTTTTAAAGTTTATAGACGAGCTACTAGGAGGGAGTGTAATAGGGCCCCTGACAACCCCCCCCCCCTCCATTTTTGCCCTTCCTCTTCGTGGCCATTACTGTGTCCTCTCAAGCAGCCAGTGCCCCCCGGGGGATAGATGGCTTTAAGGGAACCGTTTTCTCTCCATACCCCACAACTCTCTCCATTGGTGTCGGCAGACTACTGACGTTCCTCAATAATGCAGCCAGGCTGGGAGCAGCTGTCAGGAATGAGTTAGGCTGCTGACAGCTGCTAATTAAAAATTCAATAAAAGGAGGCAAACGGTAAACTGACAGTCATAAACTGACAGCTTTCGTCCCAGTGAAAAAGAAGCATAGTTGGCTCAACCCGGCTAAACCATACTAGAGGGTTTGACAGCCCCTAATTAGCCTGCTGATTCACTCCAAGAGTTTGGGTTGCACAGAGCAAACTGTCAAGGAGCCATGCTTCTGGTTGTGGGTGATCTAGGATAACATCTCCAACCAGCAGAGATGACGGGATGAGCCATGCTGGGTACATGCCTCTTTTCTGTCTTACTCCCTCTCGGTCTATCTATTTCTTTCTTTCTTTCTTTCTTTCTTTCTGTCTGTCTCTCCCTCTCTCTCTCTCTCTAACACACACGCACACTGTCTGTTACACTATCTGCAGGGGCGTTTCTAGGGACTCTGTAGGCCCCGAGCATAAGGCTGAGCATGGGACCCCTAACCCTACCCCCTGACCCTCATCGTCTAAACATCTACAAATGGTATCCATTCAAACAAACTTTTTTTTTTTTAGAAGTACAGAATAAAGTGCACACCATACTTGTGCATGTATACATCATGAGCAGAGCAAGAGGTGGAAAGTGAAGGAAATGCTAGAAATAAATAATTATATATTCATTGTGATAATTAAAAAATGTGGACACCTTATACAGAATAAGATACAGATAAGATATGTAAGAAGACATTTTGGAAGGCAAGTCACTGTCATCTTCATATTGGGATAAACTGATCCTACCTTCTTTAGTAGGCCTATCTCTGGAGACATGTAGGGATACTTATTGGGATACATTAAGAATGTTAAGCAAATCTCCTTCAGAAAAAGGAGTATTTGTTCTGATTTTGTTTCTATTGGCTTGGAGAGAACAATGCCAGCACAGTTCACATCCATAGGCCAATTTATTACATCTTAGAAGATGCTAAAGCTTTATACACTTTCAGATCTTAACAACCATATTTCAAACAAAGTGAATATCACCTGATATCTGCCACTTACAGATTAAAAACAGATCCTTACCAAGAAAACACGTAGTAAAAGACCTAGCAAGCTAAATAGCGTACATTGATTATTAAAGTTACTGGCTAGCTAGCTGTTGTTAGAACTGACAACCCATTTACCTGCAGAGGCAAATTGTGTTTGCCAAACCGTTGCCTACTTCAGTCAATGTAACAGATGCACACTAACCACTGTTTGGTTTTTCTTCTCCCCCTCCTGTCGCCTGTACTTTTTGTTGAGTTGTAAGACTTGCATTTCACAGTGTTGCCATGATGTAGCCTAATTAGCTCCTACCAAGCTAATGGTATGGGAACCTTGTAGTGCTATCTGGACATGTTATTATTGTCTCCAACATGAAGGGGGTTTTTTGGAATTGATGTTACTCTGAACGTAATCAGCTGTCCCAGCAATTGCCTGCTTTGCCTCCCCTGTCTGTCTTTCTCTCTCTCTCTCAATCTCACAATCTGTATCTCTCACACACAAATACGCACTACCCCTCTCTATATGTGTTTTTCTCTCTCTCTCTCTCTTCCTCTCTCATGCATCCCTCTGTTCTCTCTGGCCTAGCCATCTGATTGGGAGACTGCGTGGACAGGGCGCCTGCAGTGTTTGGTCTGGTACCCCCCTGATTAGTCGCAGTGAGACATACACGAGGCGTTCATCAGCGACTGCGGGAGGGAGCCGACAGTCTGCCACGGACCGTGACTCAGACCGCGCCACATTTCTGATGCCATCAATGCGCACAAGAGAGGGGATCAAGTCACAGTGACAGCCTGACAGGTAGAGGAATGCAGGCTGGATTTGAAAACGTTGTGGCGGCTTTAAATGGTGGCATTACTTCATTTTCAGCACAAATAATATTTTTCAAGGAGGGTTTTGGCCCTTTCAAAGCTATGCGAGTTTGGAGGGTACAAGGTCCCCTTCAGTTGTGACAAGGAGGGGGAGGGCGATATTGTCATGACCTGCTCTCTAGCTGAAGTCTCCCTCCCTAACATTCTGCAGATTCTGTAGTTCATGTCTGCCACGGCAATAGACATTAGTTAATAAAGTGAGAAGTCTTCTTTGACTAGGAGTGGATAGGGGTGTTTTGGTGTTCAAACCCACACCAATTAATTCCACTTGGAGAGTCTTGTGTGCCACTGTGATCCACAGGTGCTGTCACTTCCTTGAATTCAGGAAAGGTCGAGGCCAACCCCCACGGTCTAATCTACATCTAATTGGTTATGGGAGTGGAGGCATAGCTGCGGGGCCAACAAAAGAGCTCACAAATACTTTCTTGTTCTCCTGTATGTTGCTCAAGGCCACAAGGCACAGGTAAACAGTAAGCCCATCTGAATAAAGTCTTTCGCTTTTTATTTTTCTCACTAAGCTTGTATGGTGTTCTACTTAAGTGTAGTGTTTTACTTAAGCATACCTCATATACCTTTAACAGTTTGTGTGTGCAGTCGACCCTTCTTCTTTAAACGAGACACCCCGGGAATTCAAAGAAACATGTTCCCTGGTAAAACATGTGTTCTGCACACTCTCTGAAATGATCGTATGCCTAAAATGGTGCAGTGTGTTCTCAACAAGTACAAACATGATCCAGATTTCATTTGACCCCATTGTGTGACCCCGTTTTTTACATTGTGTAGGACGGTGTGCAAAACACAGAGACATTGCAGAGACTCAATATGGAGGCATGGTGGTCTATGTGAACATGTATGTCCATTTTTCCCCTTTGACTTGAGGGATGACCTTCATGTTGGACATGAAGTAAGCAATGATATGATCTCTAGGTATCAGGTGTCAATCCCTTGATCAAAACCCAATAGAAGCTAAAAACAGCTTTTGCTTTTTGCTGGTTTGCTTGTTGTGGATTGTTGGTTTGTTTGGTTATACAATTCAGGGTATGTTTGTTTTGTTGTAATGAACTGTTTGGTCTGTATTGAGCATGCCTGCAAGGGTGGGGGACTGGAGGAAGTTAGAGATGGGAAGAACATCTGAACCAACATGGGACAACGCGGTTTGATGTGGGTCTAATCAGGCTGCCTGGCGCTCACTAGAAGATTGCAATCACAGAGAACGAGAGAGACAGTCGTAGGGAGAGAGAGGGAGAGCGCAAGAGAGAAATAGAGAGCGTTAGAAGACAGAAGGCGCAGAACTGCTTGCCAAGACACGTGTGTGTGACAGAGATTGTCACAACGCTTGATTCTATTTGTCGCACTGCTGGTCAGCCGCAAAACTATCGGAGCTGTGCCGCATGGTACAAACACTCACTCTGTGGGGAGACAATGACGATCAACTCAGAGTTTGTATTACAGAAATAATGTGATATTTCTCGTTCTGTGCAAACGTGATAACGCGTACAAAATGATTGTGTGCAGATTTCATGGTGCTGTGGGACATGGTACAAAACTACTGGTTGCAAAGGCAAAATGGGGCCATTATCAGCCAATTTGCATGTGATTATACTGGGGGGAGAAATATCCCAATAGGGTTCCGACTTCTGTTCCCATAAACATTTCATTGCCATGTTTTCTTCATGAAAGTATCACAGTATTTGTCCAATTCTGGACTCTCATGAACCCATTTACTGAGGCTTAACTTTGCACTTGCTGACTCATTTTCATTCAAACCCACCCCACCTTGCGTGAGGGACTCTGCAATAAGTTGAGTAATTGCATTCTTTCAAGAGCGAAACACTTTCACGTTGCCACCATTTTCCCCCCAGAGAAATCGTCGGCAGCGTTTCTTAACGACTCAAATGAAGTCTTGCACGTGTGAAGGTCTCAGGATCCTCAGTGGGTAGGCATGAAAAGTTTAGTGACCTTTTCGATCAAATCCCCTAGTCTTCTGCGTAGCACAAGATCCAGTATCTCTCCTCTCGCTGCCGGTTCAGTACTCATGTGTGGCGATCACACATCATTTCCCGTTCAGCATTTCATTATGGGTCATTTTAACGGCACCCGCACAATGAACTTGTTCCCTTTGAACTGTGAAAGGAGACGATTATTGGGGGGTACTGTACTGTGCATAACACAACCGTTGCAGCTGTTATGTGCCAATAGCTTTGCTGGTTACAGTTTACACATTACGTCATACTCTTTTAGGTAACAGAGCAAAAGACAGACCTGTGCTGCTTCTCCATGGTTGTGTTATATCATATTCAGATTTTCAAATGTAATCACATGTATTTTCCCCCAAATCCATTAAAACTCTGCATCAAATAAAAAACGTTAAAATCGTTTTTTGAAAGATAGCGATGTGAATTACCAATTGTACTTTGAGAGCGGTAATTTAAAATGTGAATCACAAAGGAAGTGTATAGGCCTCCACTCTGCACTGTAAGCAAATTCTCACTTCTCCACATGCAAATTGCACAAGGCTTTGTTCCAAAGGCTGACTTAGCAAGACAAAGGTATCCTTACCTTGACAGAGATCTTTCCTTCATCCTTCGGCAAATGGGCGGCCAAGAACCAGTCACCGGGCAGAGGGCTGGTCACGTTGAAGACCCCGGTGGTGCGGTTCGGCAGTGTCCACGTCAGGGTGACTGCGAAGGAGGTGGGCACGACGGTGTCACGCGGGAATCTCGTCTGCAGCGGGTTGATCACCGGCGGCGCCCCAGATCTGAAGTAACTGCCAAAACGGAACGGAAGCACACACCAATAAAAAAGTTGAAGTTGACATACCTCAAACTTTGTAACTGGGATGATGGATTGTCTTTTCGAAAGGGACGAGGAAAAATTAGCCATGGGTCATCACGGTGTAGTATCATTTCAGCTTGAGTGCTCCGAAATCATGACTTTGCTTTTCTCATTTTGGAGGCTATAAATCAAACTGGCGACAAACACCGAACAATTAATTTCATGTATGAGAGAGAGAGGCTTACAGGAAGGCCCCTCCCGTCAATTAAGATTCTGAAGATGTTCTACTTCTTCTTTCCTTTGCAGAGGGGAAATGGAAAATGTGTATTGTGGCTAACACTAAATTATTCATCAGATGATTCAAAACAAATGCTTTGGTGCTAAACTAGTAGTTGATGTTTGGAGTTCGAAAATCGCTGATTTGAAGTAAATTTCTCTCCATGTTGTTGTCGTAATCTGTAATCATCGCTGTTAAATGGAAGCCATTGTTATCACATAGACCCTATTTATACTCATTATATAAATATAGTCAACTCAAACTCAACCCTGATAAAGTATCTTTTCTCTCTCTCTCTCTCTCTCTCATATATGCTTGGCCTTCAGTTTGCCATTCAACTGTAGACAGATGGTTTTTAAGACTCCCACACATCCTGTGTCTTAAAACTCTTTCAATGGAGCTTCGCTATAGCCAATTATTTCTGCTCTATGACCATATCAGGTCATCTTTTCTGCAAGGTGAGCTTTCAATGAAAACCCCTCAGTGAGAAGATATTAAACAAACTCAGTTTATTCACTTCCTAACACTATGCAGTACTTAATGGTCCATGGGGAAAGGTAATAACCATTGGTGTTATCGGGTGCATACAAGGAAACAGAGGTGCGATGCATCCTGGGCAAGGGCGGATTGATGTTTAAAGAAAACTGAAGTTCTGCTGACCAGAGAATCCCAGTGTTCCTGAAATGCACAGTAAATGGAAGGGTGGGGGGAGAGAGACGAACAGAAAAAGAACTTTAATTCACATTCCATTACCCTCACATCTACTGGTCAATCCATCAGCCAGGGTGTTTCAGCAGATGCTTCTGTATTCGGTCTCTAGCCATATTTCAGGGTACCCTCCTGTACTGATATGCCAGAGGAACCTGGTATAGGTTTTTTTTTCTCTCTCTCTCTTTCCTCTTTTCTTTTAGGGAGGTAAAAGAAACGAGAGACAAGCAATCCCATGGGAGGACCACAGTAACCTGAGGGCCCAGATGCTTTGACAGGTAATAACTCAAACTCAAGCGGCTGTGCAGCGCAACGCGGCCCGGCTGTTATTGGTTGGGGTGGAAAAGTCATTCTGCCCTCTGTGCATGTTCCAAGTCTGCCACCCCCCCCACCACCACCCTCCACCCTGCCAAGCCGGGTATCTCCGGGATGTCACTTGGATGAGGCCTTTCATCCCAGCATGGATTCGTCTCTGGCTCTCCTTCTTGTGGAGGTGGGGAGCTCGGGAGTCGACACACTCAGGTCAAAGAGCCTCACTCTCCACTGATAAGACCCGAGCCAGAAAGAGAGCTCCTCTACTCCTCTCTCTCCCCACCACTACCCTACCAACTCTGAGAGGCAGGCTGAAGGAGTTCACATTATGGGCACTCAGAATTCAAAATGGAGGGGGAAACCCTCCAAAAACCTTATGTGAAAAAGTGCATCTCTAAAAAGGGTATGGCAGTCTCTCACCAACTCTCTATGCCTCATATCTTCATCAGCTTCAAAAGAGGCCCAGACAAATGAGAGGCATTAGTTTGTGTGAACTGCTCTCTTAAAAAGCTGGCTGCCTGCACCAAGCCCTGGATCAGGGGCCCTGGAGGTCCCAGTGGGTCGCTGGCACCAGCTGTTCACACCGGCCCTGATTAGGAGGCTGGGATCCATGCTGGTAGCCCCCCTGCTCTGCTGTCCACCCATTCGCCCCGTCTCCTGCTGGAGCGGGTTTTAGTCTTGGTCTCTCGCCCTGGTGCTCTAGAGTAAACCTTCAGCTACGAGGCCAGGGGAAGGAGGCAGGATATATTATGCTAAATACACACAGGTCTGAGCCCAATGGACTGACCAGGGACTTTACTGAAGGAGAACGCTGAGGCTATTTTTAATTTGAGATTTTTACTCTGGGGAGAGATGTGTGCGGATGGGGCTGGGGTGTGGGTGGTGCGCAGGCAGTCGCTGATGGGATGATGTTGAGGAGGGGATCAGCATATATTTCATGCATGTCAGGCCAGGGCCACTCAACAAGTGTAAAAAGGCATTACTGTCTGCATAATGCTAAGCCTTCATGTCTCCCGAGGAGCTTAATGCCCTCCAGCCCCACCCCACCCCACCCTGCCTCATGCATACCCTGGGCCGGCGGAGCAGCCTCTCCGGCACCCAGGGGGCACCGTTTGGCCATGACAGGCCTAGTGAGTGTGCTCCAAAAACAAGGACCTCACGCTTCATCGTCCTTGGCATAGAAGGCATTGGCCTGTTATGACCCAATTAGCGCCCTGTCCGTATACGTTACAGTGCATTAGCTTTAGGTCCGTCCGACTGAGGCGACACAGACGCCGTTATCATTCCACAAGGGCTGTTTTGTTTTTGTCAACTGGCCCATGTGAGAGGAGATGGCCATAATCAAATCAGCACACCATGAGATCGCCACACTGCCCACACTAAGAAAGGTCAAACCCCATTAAGCTTTTGGACTCTGTGAAGAGGCGGTGGGGGTTGAGAGGCATATAAATAGAACCCAGTCATTAATTCTCCCTGAGTCAGATTTCCGAAACCCTGAGCCCCAACAATGTGTGAGTGTTTGTGATTGGCCGCATATTACCCTTTCCTTCAATGCTGCGGTGGCAGGAAGAGGCTGTTAATGAGGCTGGAGTGTCGCCTAGTTAATTCCATCAAGCATTTTGTGTCTGTGGAACCTTACAGCTCCTGTAAGAGCTCCCATATGCACAGACTGCTGTCTGAACAGCAGAGTGCTCTACTCTTCTCCATTTCAGTACCATGGACAGCACCGTGGAGTGCGGCGAAAGGAAATGCTGATTTTCACCTACCACATGCCGACTCTTTTGCAAAGCACAGGTGGCAACATTGATCATGGAAAACAATTTTAAAGTCAATGCATATGGTAGGAGCCAGCGCTGTTCCTGTGTTGCAGTTGAACTGACTGGCTCTAATGGTGGTCCGTCTCTCAGTGCCAAGCTAAATCCATCAGAGATATTTTCATCCCAATCATTTTTTTTTTTTTTTTAACTTCCACAGCTTAAGTTCTGTAACATCATAATGGTGCTTGATGTGTTTATTTTTCTGAGATCCATAATTACACAGATGAAAGACTTGAATGCTTTTAGACAACAAGCTGTTCTCCCCCACAAACAAACAGAGCAGCCAAGCTTATTTTGGTTGACTGACTTTGTGCTTCTAATTGGGAATCTTGGCTACTGCACAGTATACCTGTAACCAGCCTCCATGTGGACATGGTGTGGGAGAATGGTGTATGTGAAATATTCAGCCGTTGTAAAAAAACAAGTTTTCACTTTGCCTGATTTGTCTTCTATACACCTCTATTATTGTGAAGTTATCTCGTATTTATTAAAAAAAATGTAGACAAAGGCTAATCTTGTTCTTTTGTCATAGATTACATCTTCAAAATAACATTGCCCCAAGTGGTATGCTGAAATTGTGTGTGTGTGTGTGTGTGTGTGCCCACAAGTTTATGTGTGTATGGGTGTCTGTTTGTATGCCTAAAAGTGTATGTTTAATCCAAGAGCCAAAAAACCTCCCCCCCCTCCCTCTCTCTGTCTCCCCGTTGCCCCTCCCAGACCCTTGTTGACTCAAGCGAGTCTCTAGCTAAGACCTTGGGAGTGATAAAACTGTTTGGCTTCCTGGCTTGTATTGTCTCTAATGAGCATCGTCATGGCAGGCCCAGTGGCGAGCTATTGATCCGGGACGCAGCGGTGCATGACTGTTATCCGTTGGCCCCTCACGGCCCTTGGCTGTCACACAACCCAAACCCACCCCCAGAGTGTCCCTGTGCTATCTCTCTCTCCAGCATGCATGGTCACTTTCATAATCATGCTCTTGCTGTGGTGCCCCCTGCCTATTATCTAACAGCGGGATCAACGTTAATTCCTGCCCCCTTTGCCAACCGCACCGCCCCAATTCCTCATCCCCTCATCGTCCTCTGTGTTTTAATGAGTCCTCTTTTCCTCCCAGAGAATGGAGGCAGGGGGTGAGGGGGACACTGTTGTGGTGGTTGGGGGGAGGAGGGTTTTAGAGAGGAGGGTGATCTGCCAGGGGACCCCATTCTGAGCCCCCTTTAATTAGCGGCTTAGCGTTCCGCTCCGTTCCACCGCTGTTCTCTGTGAAGTCAAGGAAATATCCAGTTTTGTTCCCTCTGCAGAATCTATAGCTGACTTACCTCCCACCCCAAACTCCCACCGTGACTCAGTCCAAAACATTCCAAGTTCTAATCACCGTGTTTCTAAGCCCTCGCGTCTTAATGCCCACAGGTACCTGAGTTCGAGTGAGGCTCGCGGCCATTTCCCAATCCCAATCCTAATCTCTTAAAGAAGATACTACAACATGAATACTTACTGAGGGTGTTTTGGTATGAGATTTGATATGAGATCTACCTAAGCTGAGGCTGTGTCAATGCCAGCCTGATGCGAAAACCAATAGCAGCGCCCCTGTCTGCCTTAGGGAGGTGAGCTTGAGTGCTTTGCAATATTCCAACTGTAGGCAGGTCATTTGTTCTCCTCGGTCTAAACACTGGAGACGCATTTTTTCATTACTCTTCGGGCAGCTCTGACATGTGAGTACAAGCTGTAATTATCACGGCTCACATATTTCCCCTGAGTTTTTTCGCTTGACACTTCGGGCAAAAGTTACCTCCTGATAACTTGAATAGTTATATACCACTTCCAAATATATCTGTCCCTGGAGGGCCCAGACGTGTTGTTTGTTTCTTTTGTTTTCCCCTCCTGACAACATGGTAATAAAACATTCCAGCTTCTGACGCAGATACCTGCATACCACAGAAGAGGTACTTCACTTGAAAGCAAGTCTGCAATGGTGGGCAGTACTCTTTGTTGTCTTATGTAAAGCAGCTGTGGCATCAAACTAATGATGCCTCCATTTTAAGGTCATCTGAGGCACTGGTATAAACAAATAACTGTGGACAGGCGGGAGCAGTGCCTCTGATGTCATCAATTCACACGACACGGGCACCCCACAAATCACAGATTTCCCTCAACCACCGCCTACTACCTCAAGGACACAGCCGCATACAGTGCGTACCTACACACACAGGAGACGGATGCACATGATTTCCCTCCAGCTCGATGCCACTGCATCAGAGGGAAGGTGTGTGCACAAGGTTGGAAATTTAATGGCAGCAATGAGTATGCAGGGACTACCGTGATCTGGCTCCTCGCTAAAGCTTTTATGGGGGGGGGGGGGGGGCTTCCACAGCTAACACATACATAGGCAAACATTCAAAGGATTGTTTAAAGTTGGGACTGATAGCTGGGAAGAGTGTACGATGTATTCTATTCACACCAAAATGATTGATTTTTAGCACCCAATAGCACTGCCTTGATGAGAGGATTGTACTATAGTGTCTTTACCTACTGCAAAATTGTAAGATACTATGGACGCTGCCACTAAGTCAACATGAAGTTGTCACTGTGTTTCTGCTCTGAAAAAAGAAGTTCCTGTGCCCTGTTCATGGTGAAGGCATTTTAACAGGGTTTCTGGTTTTCCATGGCCTCAGAGAGCGGCTGTCCACTTCTAACAGCTGGGAACATCACGCCTGTCTGAAATACCATGATGCTTATTAGCCATGAGCGCAGAGTCAACACTACATGGCCACACAACCTGTGGAATCTTTGATAACAAGAAACTTTGCTAAAGCTGCAGCCAAGCTAACGGCTCTCGCTCTATTGTTTGAAAAAAAAACAGCATCAACAAAACAACCACTGAATTCGCGTCCCACACCATATACGGGTCTAGTGTCCATGGGCGACCCAGGTTTGAGTCCAACCTGAGGCCATCTCTCTCCCACTCACTTCCTGTCTACTCTCCACTGTCCTATTGATAAAAAATAGATACATAAAAAAATAACGCCAGAAACAAACACTGAATTATTTTACCCCCCACCCTCTCCTCTGTATTGTCTCTGGGTGCTGGTGCTTACACTGTCACATTCCGGTCGGGACAGCTGTCGCCGAACGTGCCCCCTTGCTCCTTGAAGGTAATGAGGTTCCAGACGGCCACCACGGTGTCTTCAGGCACGTTGAAGTGGAACAGCTCCACGCTGGCGAAGGAGCGGAAGGCGTTCAGCTTGCGAGGTGTCCTGGTGAAATAATCAGTCACGAAGAGGCAATCTGCAGAATGGAACAAGGAGAAAATTAGTGCGATGAAGGATGACTTTTTTTTTTTCCTTCGATGGAAGGAGGAAAAAAGCGGTGGGTCGGGGGAGGAGGGTCGTCAAGGAATGAGGGAGGAGGGATGGGTAGGCTGCAGGAATCGGTCTTAATGCAGTTTGAGTGACCTTCTACCCATGACCTTTACCAATGATTTAATTACAGATGATCTAGGTCAGGCTTGCTTGGCTTCCACTCAAATCTAGGCTCTATCCAGAATTAATTTCCCCGCCATACTTCACTACGGTCCCGGGGAGGAGACGTAAAAAAATGACATTTGCAATCTGCCGTAATGAGCCGTGGCTTCCTATGTCCCGATCGTCAGCGTGCCTAATAGCTTGCAATCTCTGCATGATTTGTGAGGGGGGGAACATTTATGCTCTCCCGCCCAGCTGCTTTTATGATATTCATGGGTTCCCTTGCATGTACCGCGACACGCAGGTGCAATCGCTTGCAATTTGCCTCCCAAGGGCAAAAGGCGACCATTACTAATGAGAGGTCTTTTCACCAAGGGTCCAGGAGGCACCTCAGTCAGCCAGATAGTGCTTGAGAGCCTCGATTCTGAAATGGCAGAGAAAGAGCCTCTTCATCTTATCCGCCCCTCTCTCTCTCTCTCCTGTCTTTTTTGTCTTTCTCCCATCTTTAGTCAATTTCTCTCTCTATCACTCTCTCCTTTTTGCCTTAGTGCATCCTCCAAGTGTCTTTCTTCATTTCAACAGCTCTACAGAGGATGAGGGAGTAAGTGTGTAAATATATGCCCTGCTGTGATCAGCCGTATGGTTGTCTATTTTTATCTGTTCTGTCTTATTAAACCATGCCTGCTTCTCTGTATCCCTCAGAAAAAAGGGGAGAGATTCTTTCATTCCTGCTTCGCTCTTTTAAAAGAAAAGGGAAGGAAAAAGAGAGAGAACCCTCCATTTTTGCAATCGCCCCAGGGTTTGAACCTTCTCTGCCCATCTCGTCGGAGACACACCCTAAAGCACGGGCAGTGGCCAAGATCAGGAGGGAGTTAAATTGGCCAGAACTGCATTCATCCAGCCCAGCTTTCCTCAGGGGGGCTGTTGGGCCAGGCTAAGATGGCTAAGAGCTCTGGCCAAGAGGCTTCTGGACAAGTGCCAGCTGCCGCACCCCAATTTTGCCCCATCTAACACTGTTTTTTTTTTCTTCTTTTTCTTTCTTCCCCGCCACTTTCACACCATCAACACACTCTTCTCCCCTCTGGCTTATGCATTAGAGTCACATAGAAGCATTCAAGAAAGGACTAGAGGATGAGATGAATACGCTCCGGCCAACCCATCAGGGCCCAAGGAGCCGACAAGCTCCTGTTAACCCTGGTTTGTGACCGCCATCCACAAGCATTGTGTGGCGTGAGTTGCTGGCCACTTAAAGATGGGGGAAGGGGCACACAGGTTGAAGATTTTTGGTGGAGACGTCAGTACAAGAGAAAACTGGAGGCGCAGGGGTAAACAAATAACTGTGGATAGGCGGTCACAGCATCATCTTCCCAGCAAAGCACGTGGCAAGGCCCTTACACTCACACACACCACACACAGCTCCCCCTCTGCTCCTCTTTGCTTCTTTATTTACAGACATAACAAATCAGAGAGGCTGACACTTTTATTAAGCTGATGGACTCTCAGAGGTATGAAGCTGGCTGGTTCGTCATCCGTTAGCGCATGACAGGCACAGCTCATCGCATCGCACCAACGCCTCTCTCTCTCTCTCTCTCTCTCTCTCTCTCTCTCGCTGTCTCTCACAAGGACTTCCTGCAATATGTGATCACAGCCCAAAGCCCTGGTATTAGTGACGTGTCTCGTGTGAGTTTGAAAGATGTGGCTCTATTCCACAAGTGAGATGTATAACATTGGCCTTGTGCAAGGCAACTGCTTTCAGGCCTATCCGCATACATTGTAACTGGTGCATTGCGTTTGCTGATGCATCAAAGGAATTATACATATGAAATAGACACATCATGCTAAAATAAAACATCATTCAACATTCAACTGTCATTGGCTTATGAACATGTGTGTTTAAAGGTGCGCTACTTATGTCAAACTGGCAGGGAGTCAATTCACCTGTCAGTCGGGCACAGTCAGTGGAGTGCTGTCTGTCTCCTATGAGTGAGTGTACAACAACACAACTGTGTCAGTTCGGTTGAAAGGACTCACACTCCACAGTCCCCCACTTCAAGGACTCTGTGCTGTTTGCATCATGCCAGTGGCATCACTTATTCATCCCATGTCAGTAATCCATTTCTGTCTCTTCTCATCAGTTCAATTATGTTATCTAAGGAGGTGACCTTCACACACTCCTGTCTATACAGAGCAGCTCTTGTGTTGCATGCATGTCGAAAATGTAGGTGGAGTCAGCGCTTTGCTTAATCATGGGTAAGGATTTGATTTCCTGCTGTGGCTAAAGTATTCTTCAGAGGTAGTTCAGACTAAATCTTTTCAATGTATCAGAAGACAGTGCCAGAGGACACAGTAATCAGAAATATCTGTTTAGCAGATAACTTCCTCTAAGCTCACCATTGACATTGGCTAACATGTCCTTCTGCTGGTATTGTGCCACACACCGCAGGCAGGACCACCACTTCATATACACTCATACTGTACTGTTCAATAGAAATGATGCGCAATAAAAAAAACATTCTGCAGTAACACTGAAAAGCAAGCAGAGCTGTGTGACCATAACATGAGCAACACACCACTTTTGTCTCTTTCACTTATCGCGTCGCTTGACTGCACCAAGTGGCTAGGATTTACCAGCATCCTAATAGTTTAATGAGCTTTTCTGTATCTGTGGGGAAAACTGCTTAAATTAGACAGGAGGAGGAGCAGTATTTATTAATCTAGAGAGAAAAGACAGACGAGTCTGTCCTTCATCCACCCCCCACCCCCACAACCTTCCCTCTTCCGTCTCCTCCGTCTCCTCTCTCCTCCCACCGAGGAGAGGCTATTCACATCTCTATTCGCCCCTGTCTGCCTTCAGTTTTATCTCTGCCATAGCCTTCTCTCAATGGACCGCAGGAGCAATAAATCACCAGCTTTTTATTACATTTCATGTCAATATCTTGCACACAACAAAGTTGACTGCGGCTCAATACTAGAGCTTTTTTTTCCCTCCCTCCCACATACACACTTTATTTTGTCCTCTCTGAATCTGGAGCTTTAAATTGAAAGGGCGTAAAAAAAATGGATAGCGCTATTTTTTTTTGCTTCTCTCCTTCTACCGAGAGTCACGTGTCTGCTCCCTAAATTGATGGTGAATCAATAATTGATGACATGTCATCTTCTTCTTTCTCTCTACTCTTTCTTTCATGTAGCAGGAGCAGGCCTCCTGCTTTTGACTGCTTTTTCATCGCAGTGACGTTTGACATACCGGTCGCAATATTTTGCCTTTTCTTCCATCAGCCATCACAGTGGGGAGTGTGTATGTGTGTATGTATGTATGAGAGTCCCTCTTGCTGTCTCTCGCTCTCTCTCTATATATCCCTCTATGTGTGTGTGTGTGTGTGTGTGTGTGTGTGTGTATACGAGAGTCCCTCTTGCTCTCTCTCTCCCTGTGTGTGTGTGTGTGTGTTCGGTGTGTGTGTGTGTGTGTGTGTGTGTGTGTGTGTGTGTGTGTGTGTGTGTTTGTGTGTGTGTTGTGGAGGTGGAGGGGTACTGGTGCTGGGTGCTCACCAACCCACTCAGTCAAATGGACTGTGGGTGGCTTTCTAGCTCCGCCAGCCTGCTGGCTCTGACAGCCTGATTGAAAAAAATAGTTGGAGCTCGGTCTGATTTATGCATCCATTGCTCCCTTCTCTCTCTATCTCTGCTTTTGTGTAATCTTATTTAAGTCCTCCAAGCTAGGCATTAACATTTCCCCCTTTTTTTTTGTTGTTGCTGTTGTTGTTGTTTTTTTGTATGCGTGCGTGTGACGAATAAAACAGATGTTTCAAGTCGTCTCTGCTTTCTGACAATTCGCAAAGTTCTCGGGGTAATATCCCATGCATTAGCATGGATTACTTCATCGGGACAATGGAAGGTGAGGCAGCGCTACAATATTTTGTGGGAGGCTTTCTATGGGGTTTGGAGTGCTGCCTGGAAAAGCAAGCGAAATCCTCAAAACTGCAGCCTGCGACACTGTGCTGGGAATCTATCCAAGAGAGGAAGAGAGAGAGAAAGCACAAATCAGAGAGAGAGGGAGAGAAAGAAAGAGCATAGGACAGATTTCCATTAACAGGCACCCCCATTCAGAATCCTTGTAGACCTGAAGACACAGTGATTGATAAAGAACACCTATGAACAAAAGAAGTCGGAGTTGACAAATTCATACAAAAGCTCACACACACATACTGTATATATACATACACACCCCACAAACAAACAAACACACACACACACACACACACACACACACACAAACACACAGCAATGTAAAATACCCAGGCAGAGGTCTCCGATGTCCATTGAAAACTAAACACCATAAATCCTTCCTAAATATGAGCTCAGGGTATTAACCAGTGGGACAGACACAAAGCAAAGCTAATACACTAGCTTTGTTTGCCTTGCCCTGAGCCATGTTTTATAGTTTGTGTTTGTTCTCCTTTCCCCCTTATCGTACCCGCCACCCCCACCCAGGGTGTCCAGATGGAAATGGCTCAGTCAGTCTCGCCCATAGAGAGGGAGGGGGGGCTGCACAAGGATGACAAGATGGTTTGTGACGTGTGCATTACAGAATTACCATTGGATCACTTCTCCCGGGGGAAAGGTGATCCACCCCACTCACGGTCCTGCGTGTTTCGCTTTTAGCAACAGCACCAACTTAACGTGAGAGAAGATAAAGAGAGAGAGAGAGAGAGAGAGAGAAAGAAAGAGGACGAGGAAGAGAGGGGGAACGCTTTAGGTAAGAGGGTGAGAGAAAACAAGACTGAGAAAAGGGCAGATAGAGTGAGCTTGAGAGAAAGAGAGAACCAGAGAGAAAGTGAGAGAGTGATAGTAGTGAAGGAGAAAAAGGAAATGACTAATTCACGGGTGCAGTGCAAAAGTGACCAGTGGGCAGCACAAGCACTATTGAGATGATTGGACAATAAACGAAGCACTTTCACACAGCCTCCATCAACCCTATTTGCATCCAGAGAGGATGACCATTGATACTTTCACACCTGGTGGTTTTCAAGTATTGCTGTCTCTGCCAGTGTGTGTAGTGTGTGTATGTGTGTGCACAATGAACACAGGTCTTAAATGTCTGAATGTGTTTATCTGGCGTGTACCTCAAGTGTGCGTGCGTTGTGTTTCAAAAGCCCTCCAGGACCAGTACTGTACTTTTGCATGTGTGTGTGCATTATGTGTGTGTGAGTGCCCAAGCCAGACACAGGGAGGCAAGGTGTTACGACTCATGCACACGTGTAGCATGGGGTTTGCCAATGGGAGGGAGGATCGGAGCTTTTCTCCAGGTGGCAGCGGTGAGCTCCGTGGGCAGGTAATCCCCACCCACCACCCCCACAAAAAACCCTACGCCCCCCAGCAGGAGCTCAGGCTGAGAGAGGGTTCAATCCGCCGGTTTGCCATTCATCCATCGGCCTACGCCAAATCCCCGGATTACAGCCTTCAAAGGCATGCTTGCGCGGGCCACAACAACGAGAGCCAGGTGCAGCCCGCCTCCCCGCCATCATTACCCGGTCGTGCCTCCCCTGAGCCGCTTCAGAGGCACGAGGAGAAAGAGAGCGAGAGACAGGTGAAAAAAAGGAACAGATGAAAAGATATAATCTCTCAGTGAGAGAAGAAATACAATTTGTGCGTATGTTTCATCATGCACATCTCGGGGGAAAAGCCAAAAGGCACACACACGTACGACGGGTCCTCACGTGGCGTAACGTGGCGTAGCGTTGCTCTGATGTGTGCTGACAGGACAGCAGAAATGAGCGGTGCTTAGCAATGGGGAGGGAGGTCAGGCGGGCCAAAAGAGACCCTGCGGACGCACAAAAAAAGATCAATGCGGCCTGTCAGCCTCCCGGGTGGGGGGGGGGGGGGGGGGGACTGGTGAGAGGCTTCCAGGACACGGCAGAGGAGAATAGCATTAATAAGCTGCTCTCCAGTCACAAAGGGAGCCTGGGCACAGAAATAAAAACACTGTGGCGGTCTCATTCTACCCCAGTTAATGGACGCTGGATGGCCCCATTCTTCCTGCAGCTGGCTCCAGAATACCATCACTTCTTTGCATATCAATCCATTATTAAGTGCTATCTACCTCAGGTGCTCTCCAGCAAAAGTGTTTTTCATTGATTTCCCTGGCAAGGCAATGGCACATCTATTATACATGCCAAACGGTGAAGATGTAGGTTCTTGTCTGCCACTCATATCAGTTTGACGTTTCATGGACATTTAAAATAAGTACATCGATCTATCTTATTGACGAAATGGAGGCGCTTTATCGGTGGTTTAGTGTACATCATGATTATTGGTTCGCTGTAATACTGATGGCGGTTGCATATAGCTCTACCATGCTGAGAGCTACTGATTTCCGACTCGCTGCATTCCGCCCGGAAGTCTGCACACATTTTGCAGCGGGGAGAGGGAGATTCTTAGAGAGCAGGGGGAACTGAATGCCATCTCCATGGGAACAGCAGAAGTGCGGCCGCGAGCTGGCTTCTAGTTCTCACCTTCTGGGCACAGAGGCCAGGCGGCAGGTAAGGTGGAGGGGGAGAGGGGAGGGGGGTTCAGCTCACGCAGACTCACACAGCGGATGGCAGCCAGCATGTGGGAGCATGGGGTTGGTGGGAGGAAGGGGGAGTGTGGAGCTGAGGTACGGTGGGAGGAAGGGGGAATGTGGAGCTGAGGTACGGTGGGATTTGGTGGTGGGGAGTGCGAAGAGGTGGGGGTTGGGTCATCATATGTGCATAAAAGGCCTCACAACTTTAAGAGAGTCATCTCTCTCGCATCATATAGACCACTCTAAACACAGACCCAGCTGCTGAAAGCCCCATATTCAATCAAAGACTATTTACACTGGCCATTCTTGGTAATGGTGCCTTTTCTCAGAGGAAAAGTGCACGAATGCAAAGCAGACCATCTTATCGTTGTAACCAGTACTGTAGAGCTACGGGTGGTGCATGAGGAGGTCTTGTCGGGTTCAGCCCCGCACGGCACGCCTCTGTGTTGGGCAATAAGGCGCCTAGGCCCTAACACAGACAATGCCAGTCCTGCATAAATAACCAGAGACAACCCATGTCCTCCACTGCAGTCTGGTGTATTATTGATACAGGGTGAGAGGCAAGGCTATGGATGCTCTCCACCGCTGCCTCGCGATAAAGCATTTTCCTGGTCGTCCATGGCACTAAAAGCTTCAAGCGCAGAGCCTCTGCAGACACCCAACACACGCAAGCGAGCGAGGCAGCACACTCGTCTCCCATCACTTGCCCTTCCAGTTCAGCCTGACACAAATGCACTTTACTTACGACGCCCCCCCCCCCCCCCCCCCACACACACACACACACACATACACACACACTAGCCACCCCTCTCATCCAGACTGACAGAGGAGGACACGCAGCCGGCCCGATTCTTCTTACGTGGCACCGTGCTGTTTTAATAACGCGTCCGTGCAAAGCGTCTGTCTGACATGAAGCCCTTTAAAAATATGACTCGTGAAATGTCACTGCAAGTCTGCCAGGAGGAAAAGAGAGAGAGAGAGAGAGAGAGAGAGAGAGAGAGAGAGAGAGAAAGAAAGAAGGGGTGAAAAGTCAAAATGAGAAGGCAGCAATCAAAAGTAATGGCCATTTCCAAGTTTAATTGTACGCTGGAGATATCGGGTCCCCCACAAGCATTGTTAGTCCCCTATACACACACACACACACACACACACACTGATCAAATGGTTGAGTCAGGCCTGCCCGCCTTGCCATAACTACTCCCGGGTGAGAGGAGACGGAGTCTCCAAGTGTGATGGCGCATAGCAGAGAGCTTTGGCAGTTTGACAGGGTGGAGAGAGACGTCTATCAGAGTGTGGGGCTGTGCAGAGCAGTCATTATTCTCTCTCCAGGCTCTTCTCAGGTCAGCTTGTTCTGCATTATGACTTACCTAAACTACTTCTGCCGTTTGGAAGTTATGAAACTTCTAAAGAGTTATTTCATTCCAAGAGTCAGTTTTAGTAGGTGAGGGGTATAACTTTCCCTACACAACTCCTAAAGATCCCAGAGAGCCAAGCAATCCTAACCAAGACATATTTATATCAATCTGGGAGCACAACTCAACTAACATGCCATACAGGGAAAAAATGTTAAACCAATGAGTTACTGGAGTTGTAAGATGTTCCTTTGCCAAAACAACAACTCTCTACTTCTCTACTGTTTGGCTTCCAGTGAGATGATGGAAAAGATCATTAGTATGATTAGTATAAAAAGACCCTCACACACACAAGCATTAAAATACAAACATACAAACACAACAGGACTCTGGATTTAATAATACCTCACCAGGATAAAACAACAATGCGGCCTTCTTGAAAGACCAGTGCCCGGTTCTGAAGCACCCTCTGTCTCCACTCACAGCGTTCTCTCAGACGTGTTTGTTTGTTAAAGCCCTCATCACAAGGTCATCCTCGGGAAAACAAAGGGGACCGGTAATTGCTTTCCATTCAGTCATGGTTTTAATTAGTCGCCTGAAATTAGCTGCCCGTGCTGAGTTACTGCGCGGCACTGGGAGTGACATTGGTAACCTCCGGTAATAATTCCTGAGGGTCCTCCATGCCATTCTCATTTGTTTTGTGCCGTAATGACGGTCTGAATGCCATCTCAAGCATTGATTGAAATCTACGCACAAGGTATGAAAACCTTGATTTTTTTATTATTATTATTCTCTCCTCATCTGTTATCTGGCAAATCAATCGTGAGCAAATTTAATGAATCACGCTTTCATTACTCTCACAAAATGTGTCTTTACCAAAGTGATTTAGCGCTGATTGGAGGCAGGCAGGCTCAATAGGCTCTGAATCCCTAATTCACTCTGCTATTCGTTTGGTGGTGACCTGCACACCACGAACTGTCTACTGAAGCTGCATCAACGAGTCCTTTGACTCCCACAGTTATTTAGCAAAAAAAGAACGTCTTTCGTGTTGAGTGTTTGATTTGGTGGGCATTACACCAAGATCAGAATTGTCGCTGTGAGTGTGTGTGATCCTTGATTTTACATTCATTATTGAGTTCATCAGTGCATTATGTATGCCTGCTATGTGTGTAAGAGGCTGTATAAGTGTGCACTGAATATGAGCTGTATATGCGTGTGCAAACTTTACATTCTAAAGTCTTACACAACATATTTCACCTCCTCAGCATTTACTCTGCAACAAGCCTTGGCACAAGTATTTCAGGTGGTGTTCAGCAAAGTGTTAATTTTAGATATACAGTGCCTGGGCTCATGGCCACAGCACACTCATCTGTTCCAGCATGGGGGACAGAATCAGGACACGAGCAGACACTAGCAGAAACATGGACACGTGGTGTGTGGGAGAGGGGTGTGTGTGTGTGTGTGTCTTTGTGTGTGTGTGTTTTTGTGTGTGTGTGTGTGTGTGTGTGTGTGTGTGTGTGTGGAGGGAGTCTTGAAAGTGTGACCACAGCACCACCCAACCCGACAGAAACGCAGTCTGTCACTATTGTGGCGTGACAGAGGTCCTAAGGACTCACCCCCCCATCCTCCCACCCCAGCTTCCTCTCTCTACAGGGGCCTCAGTGGCCTGTCACAGTGAGCGATGTCCCTCACATCCCTCATGCATTAATATGCGGCCCTGATGCACCAGACACACACAATCCATCCCAAACACACTGGCACACACACACACACCCTCCACTCCAAACACACACAGCCCCCTCCACACACAGACACACACACATCCCACCCAGCAGTCAGCGGGGGCCACGGGCGGTGAAGGGCAGGGCGAGGCGAGCTCTGTGGTGCAAAGCAGAGCAGGGCCATCACACAGGAAACACGTGTCTGCTCATGACAGCAAGGCCAAGTCCCTCTGCTAATACGCCAAAATACAAGCATTAGAAAAACACCAGGTGGACACTGGTTGAGTGTGTGTTGTTGCTGTGATGGCTAGCTCCCCGGCATAGCATAGATAGGTAGCTAAGTAACAACCCATTGTTGAAAAAAAACTTGACCACAAAAGTTAAACTATTTTTAACTTTGAGCACCGGGCAGCTCACATCTTTTTCTGCTTGTGCCTCGTTCAAACGAATGCGAGGCTCGTCGCAACGGTCTAGTTTTTTCCTAGTCGTGTTGTTCCATTGGGAAACAATTGAAATCGAGCGCCTGGAGGTGAAAAAAAGCACCTCAATGTGAATGTCGCCAAAGGGGAGGTGTGGGGGTTCAGAGGAGAGGAAGAGAGAGGGGGAGGGGAGGAAGGGTGAGAAGGAGAGAGATAGGAAGCAAGGTAGAGGAAGAGAGAATGGGGGAAGAGAAATGGTCAGAAAGTGAGAAAAAGAAGGCCAAGAGAAGAGAGGTGATGGAGAGAGCAGTGGTGGCTTTAGCCTGATTGGACAATGACAATCAGAGGCAGATCAGACGGTCTAGTGGTAGAATCAGACAGAAAAAAATATCTCTCCTTTTCCCGTTTGGCAGTGCATCGCCCAAATCGCCCTTATAGACAAACCGCCCCTGGGAGAGAGCAAATTGAGGGAGAGAGCGAAAAAAGGAGGGAGGGCAAGAGAAGGTAGAGAGAGGAAGGGGGAGAGAGAGAGGGATGGAGGGGCTCCTTTATGTTCCCCACGAGTGAGTCAGGCCTGTTGTCATTCCAGTCAATGCTCTGATGACATTAGGGCCGATGAGTGTGTCAAGGGATGACTTACAGTGATGTGGCCTCTGCATGGGCTTAATTCACAGAGTGCTGACCTGGCTTCCTGCTGCTGCACCGCCTTGAAGCCTTTCTATTCCCCTTCCCTGTCTGTATTATCAAGCGGTAATATTTTCTACAAAACACATCACACAGGAGCCAATTACCCAAGCTGCAAACACATCATGCAATTAGATTTCTTATGATTCTGCCACCTCAAAAGCATCGCCATCAGCTGAGGGCCTTGAGAATATCAATCAATAAATCATTTTCTATGTTTTTTAGTATGGTAGAGGTGCGTGTGCGCAACCATGAAAAAGTCATGGTGCTGAAAAATAACATATATCTCCAATAATATAACCCTGAGGATATAAGAGAATAGTCTTCAGGAGAGTAAAGTAGGATGCAATGACATAGTGTACAATCTGTTTTTGTAAAATATGTTTGCTTCCTCAAGCCGCAATTCATTCAAGGGCTTTCAAGGCCTGGGGTAAAACACGAAAGAGAGGGAAGGAGAGGAGGAGAAAAAAAAAGGCATAACAAAACATAACACACCATCCAGAGCCCTCATATTAAATCTGATTCATGCACGCCGAGCCCAATAAAGACAGGAAGCAAAGCATGCTAATCTAATGAGTGCGCGGGAAAAGTGCGCCGTCTCATCCATTCAGACCTCGCGCCGAACGCTTAATAACGTCTGACTGTAGCCGAGAGGCGAGCTGAGGTCATGCCGCGCCACTCAGACCTCCGCCCTGGTGCCCGTCGTCTGGCTTCGCCAACCGCAGCTAGCCCCCCATTACCACATGCCTGGAGAGGGGGGGCGCAGGCCACCATTACTTCACCATTACTCCATTACTTGTGACAAATATTAAATGCTCCTGCCATTGTGCATTATCCACCGCAGAGTGTGTGTGTGCGTGAGTGCGTGCGGACTCTCTTGGTGAATGCCAGCCTCAGGCTGGAAGTCAGATGTCGTGTTGTGTGTGGAGAGGGGTAGGGGAAGGGGAGGGCAAGGGGATTGATGCGCAGGTGTTCATGGCCGCACTGGGAACGCAAGGCCAGCCTGCTGTGGTTTACTGCAGGCTGGGGAGGCTGTTTGGTTGTTGTCATAGTTGTTGTGGTTGTTTTCGTTGCCTGGCCAACTCTTGGTTCTGTACACCACTGTAACAGTTGCACAGCTTGGCCATACTCTGCTCCCTGTGTACTTCTACCAGGCAGGCTTTCATATTTGTTGTGTGTGGGTTAGGGTTGCTGATGGTGCCTGCTGCCTCCCAAACTATTCACAAACTAGCTCAACAGTTTCCCCAGAGCTCTAACCAATGAGACCACAAAACACAAACACAACAAACTAAACAATTCAATGCAACCAAGTTTTCCTTCAGGTATGGAGCCACACTGTACAGAAACTTCACCACCATACATGTCCGCCTCTCTAAATCACACCTCAGATTGGTGGACCTCTCCCACAGCACAGGCCGCCACTGCCATCTCATTTCCGGTTATTGACAGATAGGGTCCATGCATTTTTAAAGGTGTCCTATTGATGTGCGGAAGCGAGCATGTCCTATTGATGTGCGGAAGCGAGCATACAAGCCTGTAATTAATTGGTAGATACTAAAAATGGATTACAGATTTACATGAATGAGGGATTTGGCACTGTTGGGTTGCATTTATGATTGATAGATTGTCATGAAAATCTATATGTCTATAAATATCTAGAATTACAGAGTTAAATGTTTTCTGTGGCTGAAAAGCCACAGTAATGTTCAGTGTTGGTTCTGCTGATGGGAGGAAGACTGAGCTTAAATTTGTAAATCTGTTGTCAGTGTGTGGAACACTAATGGTAAATGATGAATCCTTCATGTGAGGAGGCGACCCAGCACGGAAATAATTCACCTGAATGTCTTTGCATGAGGCTCCACAGTGCGACCCAACTGATAGACGGCAATGATCACTGTATTGTTTATCTTCATTCTGCCAGAGAAAGTTTATTTTCACCTCATAATGTGTCTCTCGCCTCAGAGATATTTACTTTTCCAGAGGAGGCGTACACAAGTAAGGAGAGGCTTGTTTATACTGCCACAAAAAGAATACTGCCTCAATTTAGGAGTGGAAATAGGCTAGGACCGTTCAATTATTGACAAATTGTCTGGGATGGAACTGGAATTGACTTTTTAAAAGCAATTGATTTTTTCTCTCGTCTGCTATAACCATAAATTTAGACTTTTCAAAGGGGGATTCATATGATAATGCAGCAGGAAATGGGTCAGTAGATCCGCACCACAGTTCAGTACAACTGACACACACTTGCTGATTCTGAACTCAAAACACATCCACCTCGCTGTCTTAAATAAACTTGTGTCCTTGCAGCAAACAACTCAAGAAACCATTAGAATGGAGGGTTTTGAATATGTTTGCCCTCGGTAGCATTCTGGAAGAGGACTAACAATGTCTATGACTAAACACTAAATTAAGATTATTTCCTACCTCTTCTTACTGCGTTTCTCGTGGCGGTATGAGATTGGCCCAAGGGGAAGAGGACAGGGTCTTCTGAAGTATGGCGTGACTTCTTACCCCCCATCGGAGGAGCTGAGATGACATACAGGCAGCCATGTGATGAGGCCGTTTCATCAACAGATCCATCTGTGTTATTGCCCCCCCCCACCCCCACCCCCTCATGCAGTGGCTTTGTCATTAAGAGAACTCTCATCCGTCTCGGCCTTCTTCGCTCCTTTATTGATATTTACCTTAGAGGGAAAATGGGACCGTGGTGTTGGGAGATTGCATCGAACACATGGGACCATAGCAAATACTGAAGGGCGGCATGCCAGAGCTATCTCTCATGGCTGAGACGATGCTGGTGTCCGTGGACCCTCGTTTCAAATGGAGTGATTGTTTGTTTGTGTGTGTGTGTGTGTGTGTGTGTGTGTGTGTGTGTGTGTGTGAGAGAGTGTGTGTGTGTGTGGAAAGGGAAGGATAAGAATTTGCTTTCAGACCGTATCAGTGGACTTCACTGTTATGAACAGCTTCTAGGCAGAGAAAGGGTGAGGGAAAGAAAAAGAGAGAGTATGCAAAATCTCATTAAATACATCCAGAAAACAGGATTTGTGCTAAAGGTCTCTCTCTCTCTCTTCCACTGAAAATACCCATCACGCCATTTTCATCTCTTCCCCTCCTCCGAGGTGCCTAGACTGGCAGTCCGGCATGTAATGCGTGACACTTGAATAATGTGGCGGAGGTAGGGAGTGTCTTTTCTCGCTAATTGGGACTGAAATAACGAGATCCGCAAGCTTCTTGGAACAGCTGCTGGAGTATGATAGTGGATTGTGTGCCCCTGTTTGCTATGTACAAAAACGTGAATTTGTCAGTGGGAGATGAGAAAAACAGTGCCTGTAACAAAAAAAGATGTTTACATCCAGTGTAAGTTTTAACAGTGGGAGAAGCTGAGCAGCTCCACCACTGGAGAAGATGAAAGAATACGCTTCACCTTGCAAAGGGCAGAGGAGATGTGTGGGCACATCTCTGTGAGTGGGAGGTACTGAAATCAAAGATCTTACCCCTCTTCCATCTCCCTTGTTTCTGTCTCTGTCTGTCTCTCTCTTTGTTTTTTTTGTTTTTTTTGTCTCAGTGAAAGAGGTGCTCACATAGAACGTAAAGACGAAAAAATGGAGAGAGCAGAGAGTTCCAAACTAGGTCAGAGAGCGCGGCAGGATATATATATGAGCCAAACTGTCTGGAAGAAAGATGGAGTGGGTAAGGTGGGAAAAAAAAGACTGTGCTGGGGAGGGGGAGAGCGTCTGCGAGGAAGAAGGGGAGGCATTTGAAGTGCTGGCCTACGACTGAGGTCGCCTTGCGGGAATGTAGATGCAGACATTTCCACCAGTGTGCCTCCACTGCACTGAAGGGACATCAGGAACCTCACTGACTGTTAGCCTCCATCTACTGCCATCTCTTGTTTCGCCCTGACACCGTCTCCATTGTTCTCTAACCCTTGTTGCTCCATCAGGGGTACAATGAATCGTGTGTGTACAGGGGACCATGAACAAGGGGACTCACACCACTGCACTCATAACCAGACTAATATAATTTTTTTAGACTAAGATTTAGACAGTAGAGCATGAGATTGTTCAGGGAGCTCCACAAATTCTACCTAACCCTTGGGCTGTATCACTGCGGATCCACACATCAGGGCCAAACACCCGTCCTCAACTAGAGGAATGGACCCTCTACATCCCACACTCACAAACAACAAAGACGCCCTCCCTCCGACCCTCCAGTCCTTTGACACCCTCGGCCGTGCTGATTTTCAGTGAAATCCATCACCCTCCCCCTGGCCCTCCGCACCCAAGGGCAGCCCACAGGCAGCACCATCGAGCTGGGGGAGAACGACCACTGGCAGCAGCAGCACCACTATCAGCACCACAGCCAGCCAGCTAACAGCCTCCAATGCCTGGTGCCGTGGAGTCGAGGAGAGTGGGGGAGAGCGCAGAGAATGCGAACAACCACCGACCGACCGTATCGCTCCTCTCATAGAGCGGTATGAATAATGCGGAGAGCTCTGTCAACCGTGGAGACATAATTACTCATAATCAACCAAAACAGTGACAGATTTTCCAGTCAGCCAGAAAAACAAAGAATTCAAAGAAGGAAATAAATATTCTTCTTGAAAATGGCTGCTTGCCGTCTGCCAGCGGAATGTGCTTAGAATGCAAGTGAAGTGTGCAGTGAAGAGTCGGGGGTGATTGGTGATACTTGATGAAGGCTGGTATTAATAATGTACATGTGTAAGCAGTGTGACAGATAATGCTGTATTTCAGATGAGGAGTTCGTTTTCTCAGGAAAATCTAATTTACTCCAATCTGACTGTTCATATCCCCACTACTTGCCTTCTGAATTGAAATACAATACCTGTCAATGGTGAATTTGAATATTACGCTTACGCTAAAAACATATCCTGTATTATGTGGGGTAAATTCACTTTTATTTAAGGAGTTGTCCCCTCATTCTCCTGTGACAGAATAATCCAGCAATTGTTTATGTCATATTTTCCTTTGTATTAGGTTTTACGAAGCCAATTTACAACTTCATTTTGAGGTTTACAAGTGATGTTGTTGCTTTCATCCTCAGAGGCGGGAATCTTCTGAAACTTCACTTGTCGTAACATGTCTAATTTCAGCTCCTGCTGCCCAAGTCTCTGATTACCAGCTCATCACAGAGCCTCTCTCTCCGACCACCTAATTTCTCCCTGGCCTTCATTTTTGTGCCTCTCTGAGTAACCCCCTGCATCCCATCATCCATCCATCCATCTATCACCAATCACAGCCTCAGCTAAGTCCCTGCATCACAGACGGGTCCCTGCTGTCAAAACTGCTAGTGATGACTAAATCCATTGTTCCTGCCGGTGTGACTCGGCGCCTAAGCGGTGTCTCATGGTGGAGGGGGGGGGAGAACCAAAGCCTGCTGATCACTTCATCACCCGTAAATGCTGCCACCCATTGGAATGCTCAACCACTCCACACCGCACGCCAGCTTCATTCTCAGTCTCAGCACCACTCGCGCATGTAGTGCAGTCTGTCCCTTAAGGCCCTTACATATGCAGCAGACTTCCTCAGGCTTGGTGGCGTGCAGCATTCTCGGAACATTCTCGGAAATTGATGCAGGGACGACAGCGGCCTGGCAAGAGGGAGAGAGGTGGGTGGGGGAGGACGGGAAGGGGGGTTGCCATGAGCCGAGGACAAGACGGAAAAGTGCTTGCTTTCTGCGACAAATCAAATCTGCGACAGAGACCCTCAGGGGAAGGGGAACAGAACAGAGAAGAGACCACAGAGCAGAGGGCCAAACTTGTTTCCACCGTCTTTGACATTACAGTTTATTTTTGTTCTCCCTTCCTTCCCTCTTCCCTCTTGCCCAGTCTGCCGTGTGTTTTGACAGGAGTAATTGCTTTTGGAGTCAGACAGAACAGAAGGAAAATTGGCTGCACTGCCCCATTGTGAGAACCGTACATGTCATTGAGGAACTTTTTTTCTTCCTCTTATTAAAGTTCAAGTGAGGACTTGGGAGAACTCAACCGGAAAGTTCTGTTTGTCTCGGACAAGAGACGAGGAGCATATTTTGGCAACTGTTTGGCCTAGCTGAAATGCATCACAGTTAATATATATATATATAAACATAATTATTGTCTTCATTCCAGAAGATGTGTTCATGTACGTATGCCTGCCTTTGTATCACAATGAAAAAGAGACAAGCTGCCAAACCCCCCATACAGGGGTGAGTTGAAATCAAAATGTATTTTGTAGACTTTTGTATTAAAAAAATAGACACCACATAGGCTGCACTCACAAGATCTCAAACTAAAATCTTTTTTCAGACACTCTGACACCTACGGACCCTGGGCTATTTTCCGCACACCCGATTCCTGCAGCCTATTTCTCCGAGTGCCATGGCTCATGTCACAATGCAGCAGCGGGAGGCTTTAGGTGGCCTCTTCTTTCACTTTCCTGAGCAAAGGTCTGCGGATCGGTGAAGATAATGTGCTCCCTCACCTGGAGCCACGACTATTTTTAAAGATGCCCGGAGGCAGCGAGTAGTCATATTTTAAGTTTAACGGCCGAGTCGTTCATCAGAGCACTCGCTTTTTTTTTTCGCTGTGCAGGGGCAGACGAGAGTGTGCGCCATTAAGTGCTCACTATGCCGGTGTGAAAAAAGGCGTGGGGGACTTTGATTTGCTGCTTATGATGGGTATTAACCAAGTGCTCTGTAAATAAAGTTTACGGCAGAAGAGGGAGCTTTAGCACTCGGGCTGTATTTCTGAGAGAGGGAGTGTGCGTGCCATCGTCACCGGAGCAAAAAGAGGGAGGGAGAGGGAGAGGGACTCTGTGACTTTCCGAACTGCAAGGTCATGCGGCCTGAATCACCAGACACCCCCTCACCAGACCGACCCCCGAAGCCGACAGTCACGCACAGAGACTTGAAGGTGAGGGCAACGATGTAACTTAGCTGGCCTGTCCAATGACATTTTGCAACATCCAACATCACCATCACCCCCCACCCCCCCCAATCCCTTCACAGACACGGACCCAATCTGCATTATCAATAGGGTCTGTAAATGCATTCACTAACACGGGCACTCTCAGTGGGCTGACTCAGCCATTTCTTTTTGCAACAATCGTGAGTGGGGGGGGGTGGCAGGATGGGGAAGGTGCTATGCAGATTAAATTGACATTAACATGAAAACACACTTAACTTTATATTTGCACATTTGGGCAGTAATCTGATTAAAGCCCTCCCTGAGGGTGCTGCTTGCTTGACGATTTTAGCATGCTGCAGAGCAGGTCATGAAGCGTTAATGATGCTTCCCAAACACAAATAGGAAAAAAAAGCGAGACGGACAATACTTGCAGGTCCGTAGCAAGGCCAGCCTCAGTCTCCAGGTCTTCTACTGTTCCCTATGCTCAACAGTTATCGGTCATGGTTTTTATTCCGGATGAGTGGACCCCTGCTCTACATTTCTCCCCACTCTTACTCTTGCTGAGGTTGAGTAAATTACCCAAAGGTCAAATATCTTGACCTGAGGGGGGGGGGGGGGGGGGGGGGGGGGGGTCTCTATGATCGCTGTGGTTATTGCTATTATTAAAGGTGCACTGGTTGTGGAAACCAGTGCCAGGGGTATTTATAGGTTGGTGAAGGGGGAAGGGCTGTAGTGTCAGCAGACGAATGACCAACCCTGAGGTAATGTCTGCCAAAGGTTTACAGCAGCCATCACATCTTATTGTGGGTATCTGTGGTAAGCCTGCTAGTCACTGTGGCATACTCAGTGAATTGGATATAGCCCATTTAGACATGATAAAATACATTATACCACAACATTGACAAATACTCCTGTGGACATGTTTTACTGGAGGAAATCTCTGAACACATTTAACTCACTGTAGCCATCTTAATATTTGTATAAAAATTATTGGGCTGCAACTGTCCTTTGTGATTTGCTGGAAACTAAACTAAGGAGAAATAGCTTCGTTCCAAGTCCCGTGAGATAAGGAAGAGAGCCAAATGCTGTCTCTCATCTAGACCCAGCAAACACAATAGAGAATGCATTCCTAAAGCAACTTCACATCTTGACTGCACACACACAGTCACAAATGATACAACACTACAGAGCCTAGTAAAGAGGAGGGGGGCTGAAATAAAAACATTGAAAGTGCTATGAGATCTGGACGTCTGCCATATGACCTTGAGAAAAAGTGCTTTACATAAACGCATTCAAAGACAAAGTTTTTGGACATATTTTTATAAACCATTAAGCCTGAATCACACAGCTTTAAGTGAGCCATCTGCACAGGCATTTCAGGCACACTGACCTCATTAACTTCATGCTGCATTGTGTTCCATGAATACAAACATTGACAATTAAAATCCACTATATTTCTGTGAAAATGGGAGAAAACAGAAAACACCTTAAAACACCAAAATGCCCTTCAGAGATCTCAGCAATGCACCAGCTATCCTACAGTTAAGGTGCGCTTGAAGCACATATCTTTGATGTCATATAATTTTATGTTTCTGTGTTTAATATCATGTTAGGTCATGGTGTATCAACTCATTCGTTCACAGAAAGCTAGCCATGTGTACATCTCTTTTCCATTGTTTGAATGGTAGTATTAAGTAAAGTCTCAAGGAAGAGATGAGAGATGCATGCGAGTCTTTTTTAAAGCCTGCTCCTTTCAGAACATTAACTGCGAGTGTGAATAAAAAATGGGACAGATGTCAATAATTTATTCATTTATGTCTTACTTGCGCAGACAATTTGCATCTTCTCCCGAAATGCACCTCTCCTTCAAGTAAACAAGCAAATGCCACATGTCACATTCTGAGCCCCTGGCGTTCATGCCAGTCAAAAAATACTCAAACGCAGAAACGCACTAGACGCACTCAAACGCAGAAACGCACTAGATGGTGCCCAGTGTCTACTTCAAGGGGTGTCTCTTACACAGCGTGTCATGCCAGTGAAGAATGTGCAGTGATGATGGCCTCCATGTTCTCAAAAAAAGGAATAGAAGTATAAAAGAAGAGCAGGCTTTGCCAGCACATTAGCTCCTGCCAATCTGAGGTCTCGTCTCTGTCGACTGGCATATTGCACCTGACAGAACCTAGAGGGCAGAGACAGGGAGCCAATTCCAGCCGTGAAGAAGACCACGGCCTTTAGGTGGTCCACACTAAAGAAACTGGGTGCCCAAGTCTTTAACATTACCATTCACACGGGCGGGTGTTTAGATCTTCAGTGAGATACAAATGTGCGGGAGAGTCACACTTGGTCCTGGTATGAGCACATAGTTGCATTCAAGGACTCCAAGGGTTGTAATGTAATTATCAGTATCAGGGGCGGCTTGTCCATAAGGGCGATTGGGGCGACGCACTGCCTAGGGGAAAGAAAGAAAAAAAAAAAAAAAACTCCTGATAAACGCAATATCCTTGTAAGTCGCGTAAATGACGACATGTAAATTTAAATGTAATAATTTTTTTTCTGTCGTATTCTACCACTAGACCGTCTGATCTGCCTCTGTATGTCATTGTCGAATCAGGTAACAGTCGTTCAGTCAGCCTAAAGTCGTGCTTCAAATGGGGGCCATTTGAAGCACGACTTTATGCTGACTGAACGACTGGGGCGCCCTTCTGGGGCGATTTGGGGCGAAATGAAAATCGCCCCAGACCTCTCCCATTGACTCCCATTTTTTTCACAAAACAGAGTTCTCAATGCATTCTCTATGGCTTCCGGGAGGGCTCGCCCCTCCATGTCGTGTCATAAGTAATGGACGTAAAAGCCTATACGAACGTCATACAGCTTCGACGGAGGCATATTCTGTCAAGATGGCTGCCCTGTGTCGCTACACGATGGTAGTCCTTTGGGGGATAGTAGTCCCTCACATTGTGCATGCTCAGACACAAACGGTTTATGGCATAAGGCTCAACATAATCGCGCATGCTCAGACAACAAAACGGTTTACAGCATAAGGCTCAACATCAACATCAACATATCTGGCATGTCTTAACGCATAATGTAGGTTTATTTAACGTAATATTTAATAATGTTGTAAACGGTTTAAACGTCAACATATGGGGCTTGTCTTAACGCATAATGTGGGTATATTTAATGTTATATTTAATTATGTTGTAAACGGCTAACAGCATAAGGCTCTACGTCAACATATGAAACGAAACTGGGGAGAGACTTTTTGATCCTCCACCTCATCTGTTTTGTCCACTGTGACAACATCTTCTTTGTTTTTAAATAAATGGTCATGTTTTAAAAAAAACTGGCTTTCGTCGCTTTTCTCCATGATTGAAAACGGATCTGTCGTTGTGACGCATGCCAGGCTTCGCTTTCGACAGCAGTCGACAGTGTCGCAAAATGACGCATGCGCAATGTGAGGGACTACTATCCCCCAAAGGACTACCATCGTGTAGCGACACCCTGTTCAGTGCAATAACTCGATTCGCTCTTTGATAGAAACTCCTTTTTAGTCGGCGTACTAATGAAGATAAATTCACAACAAAACAATTAGTACTTCGGAGACCAAATGTATCCATTCAACAGGTTTCTACAAAGGGAGGGAAATCCTACATCCAAGAATTGGAACGAAAGAAAATCGCGGTCATGAAGTGGCTAACGCGGTCTGTATTTCATATACCACTGTCACTTTTCATAGGTTTCACAGTGTGTTTCACAGTTCGCTTCTAGCACTAACACTGAATGATTTTTTATGTGATGACTTATTTTGCTTTTTTAAGCCAATACTTTCAAGATCAGTCAATAAATATAGTTGGTTTTGACTTATGTTACCCCTTCTTTATGTGGTTACTGTTAAGCTATGTTACATCATACAACATTTGAGACACGTGGATAATGAAAAAGTGGGATAATTTAATGTGGAGCCACATCATGTTTGCATATGAAGGCTCCTGGATGCAACTTTCTTCCATAACTTTCCACCTGTAACTTGCTACTCTAGCTATGTAGCAAGAGGGGACATATTACTGTTGTGTGCTGCCAATAGTGGACAAAAAGGTATTGCTGTATGAGTTAATCAGCTAACTTAATGCACCTACTGAATGAGTCGCCTTGATCATTATCAAAAAAATTGCCCCCCCTGAGAATTTTTTCAGGAGCCGCCACTGATCAGTACAATAACTGAGTGAACTACACAACTTAGAAACTTAGAAAAAACAGCATCAACATGTCCTTTGCCATTACTGAGCAAGTGTAAATACCTAGACATATATAGGTAGTCTGTGGAAAGGCAGCCCCTCCTTTCCACCAACGCGCCTGACACTACCCGCGACATTTAAACTGATCACCACTGTTTTACTACAAACGGAAACACGCAGACACTAATCCATGGTTATTGTGATTTTGATTGTGAATTGTGCTATTTATAGTGAACAACACTTTGGTTGATTTTTGTTTGTTTTTCGAAGTATTTTTTGGTTAACTCTGTCACTGCACTTTTTTGCTCACAATTTTTGCACTGAAAATTAATTTGCGCAAAATTGCACCATATTTCACGGACAACCTCTGGAAATCCTAGCCGCCAACAACCTGGTGTGGATGTGTGTGAAGGCGCTTTTTTTTCACATAGTCATATAGGCTATCCTATCTCTTTTATGTTCAGCGCAGTTGAGATCTGTCAACACTTTAGACAAAATGCCTGCTGCAAATTTGATATGCAATAATGGACTGAAGGTAGCTATGAAGTTCTCCAGAGCTATCCAAACGAATGTACAAATCACTGTTAATTAACCAGACGGTGAGCAGAAGAGCAATTATATGGAAATATAAAAAACACTTAAGCTACATGCTCATATACACACTGGCCCGTACACTCTATCATTCTGCAGGTAAATACCATGAAGGGATGAAGCAATACCCACTCATTAACCACTGCGCTCTTGCTCTTTCTCTCTCTCTTTCTCTCCCCCTCCCTCTCTATCCCTCATATCTCTCTCTATCCCTCCCTTCTCCCTCCTCTCTATCCCTCCTCTCTCTATCCCTTTTTGTGACACAGGTGTATTTGCCTTTGGGGGCTACCTGGTTCTTTCATGCTGAAGCTCTCTCCCCCTCCGTGGCTGCTGGGCCACATGAATCATTAACGGCATCATCTGCTGCCTGAAGCCACCACCAAACAATTAGCAAACACTCTTCACAGCCACACACAAACATACACATACTCACAGCCACACACACACACACACACACACACACACACACACACAAAAACATGCACCAGGCCCTGGCTGATGATGTTTAGATCCACGGCCTGGCTGCAACAAACATTTAGAGAAACCCAATCAGTCACTGAAACCTTGCAAAAACTGACACAGGCGAACGAGTGATCGACACTCTGGACAACATGTGGTGAGTGCGTACACCTCGGGGTGTGTTGAACTGTGTATCGTCACTGGCAGAGAGAAAGCAAGGCATGGTACTACTGTAATCACAGCCATTACAGCCTCCAAAAAGACATTTTTCCCAGACAAATTACATGACAAATGACTAACCGCACCACAGAAATGGGACGACATGGAGTTTGACATTTGTGAGCTGCTGTGTAGTCAGTAATACCCTGTGTGCTCTCAATAATAGTTGTGTGACTCTTTCATCATTTCACAAGTTGCAGGAGCTTGGTCTTTTGAGAAAGTCCTCATTCTGGTGGTAGAGGATTGAGGACTTTGGAAAGGAGTGAGAGAAAAATCTTTGCTCCAGAAATTATGTCCAACAGCCTGATACCATTAAAGGAATATTCTGACATCTGCTGTGTTATCCTTTGCCAGACTTCTTTCACCACAATACATCAAGAGCACATTTAGAGAAATCAAAGCCCGGCTCTGTGCTGAACGCTTGCCAGGACATGGCCATGGCAGACAAGCCAATGACACGATCCCATCAGCTTCAAAGTCAGCTCCAGCCCACGCTGTGCACAACTGAGTGCCACACATCCATACTCCATACTGTCTGTGGGGCTTGGGTGCTCATATCTGTGTGTGTGTGTGTGTGTGTGTGTCTCTATGTTTATGTCTGGTTCTGGTGTTTGTGTATGTTTATGGGTCTGTGTGTGTGTGTGTGTGTGTGTGTGTGTGTGTGTGTGTGTGTGTGTGTGTGTGTGTGTGTGTGTGTGTGTGTGTGTGTGTGTGTGTGTGTGTGTAGTTTGAATGTATATATGCGATACGGTCTTACAGCTAAGAGTTGGGGGGTACGTAGGCTGTTTGCAGATGGGGTTCAGCAGGTTCAGTGCTGCGGTGATAATTAGAGCAATATTGAATCAGGCCCATCACTGGACTTTGGGGGCTACTGGAGACAACCTTTTCCTGATTTAGATTGGGTTTTTTCTATTTTCGTTTAATTTGACGCACAGTGTGAATCTTTGCCTCACTCCCTCTTACTTTCTTCTCTACCTACATACCCCTCTCCTTCTGTGTGTCTCTCTCTTTCTGTCGTTTTCTCTCTCTCCTTCTCTTTCAAACTCTCTCTTTACCCCCATCTCTCTCTTTGTCTGCCTCTCCCAGCCTGCCCCTGTCCCTGTGCCTGTGCTTTCGTCTGTCAGGCCAAGTCGTCGTTCCAGGACTCTTCTGCGCGGCTCGCGGTTCTGCATGGCCGAAGGCAAAGCAGCTGTCAGCCTCTCAGAGTGCCACCCTTTGCTCTGTCTCTCATTCTCTCTATCACTTCTCACCCTCTTCTTCTCTAACCCTCTTTCTCTTTTCCTTCTCTCCCTCCCTTTCTCTATCTCTGTTTCTATCACACACTATCTCTCTCTTCACTGGCAGTCTCCTCTCTTGCTTGCCCTCAGTCTAGCACAGTCTTTTTCTCTGCCCTACAGAAAGTGCTGTATCCTGGAAGTTCTAGTTAGCGCCTGCAAGCAGCTGGATCATTTCCTATGCCCCTCTGCACCTCCACTGACCTTGCAGTGGCAGTGCAACAGCCTTTGGGTGGTGCGTTGGCGTAATCCCTTGATTGTCCACACCTGAGAAAGTGTAGTTATAAGAAAAACAACTTGCGTGCCAAGGCTGGCTACTCTCTCAGGAGCACTCACCATGCTCTCCCTCTGTATTGTGAGGCTTTTGGTTTGTGTGGGCACTAATCCCCACATTTATCCTTGCTTAATAGATTAATAATTTATTTATTGTAATTAAAAAACTGGCCTTTTTTGTGATGCTCTATTGTCTGTCACCATTTCCTGTTGCGGCCCACAATGAAATTGTCTAGACTGTGCAACTGTATTTAGGACTCCAGCTGGATGGCTTTGGTAATCCTTCATTCAGACCGCTTGTTTGTGGTGTTGCTTTGTTATTTCGTCTTATTTTTGTGTTTTGAAGGTAACTCCGGGTGGGGGTACACTTCCGAGTGCAGCAGTGGGTTTTGTTCGTGGCCTGCTGTGACCTTGTGAGTTCAGTGTTTAAAGCAGCCCCGAGCCTAGAAAGCCTTTGAAGACTGGAGCGCTCACCATGCTTTCCCTTTGTATTGTTTTGTGTGGGTGCTCATCCCCACATGTATTCCTGCCTCTTTGATTATTTATTAATTGTTATAATAAAAATCCTGTTGTCTGTCTCCATTTTGTTTTGTGGCCCACAAGCCAGGTCGTAACACATTCCATTCTGCTAATGGAGCACACAAACTTCTTTTTCATTGGCGCACAGTTAGGGGAATTCTCTTACCCTGACTGCAACTAATCCTGTGTTAATGGCTTTCTCCTCACTAAATATCACTGACAAATTCAGTGAGCCAATTTAGAGCCAAGCGGCTGTGCGTCTCACCACTGCAAACCATTTTAATGTCTTATCAGCCTCAACTGATAGGAGGAGAGCATCTGCATAAGGCACAGGGAGAAGGAAACAAAAGGGAGTGAATACAATTAGGTATAACACGTGTGTACAGAGGTGACTATCTTGTCTTCTATCTTCTTTATGCCATTCAGTGCTATCTGCTATGGTGCCAATTCTGTGGCTTTCCAGCGCCTCTCTGCCGGCAGTGTGCACGAGCTGTGTGTGCACACAGAAACACAGAAACACACACAGACACACAGACACACTCATGCATTCAACACACACAGAGAAACACTCACAGTCACACATACTCACACAAACACAAATGCAATCACACAGACAGAAAGACACAGAGAAACATGCCCATACACATACACACACACACACACACACAGACACACACACACACACACACACACACACACACACACACACACACACACACACACACACACACACCCTGGTCCTGAGAGCCCTCTACCCCCCTCCCAGCACCAGCTGGTCTGCTGGTGACAGAGCGGATGCAGCAGGGTCAGTGCCATCAGCTGAAACTCAGTCCACCTCTCTGCCCCACCTGCCCACAGCCAGTGTGCCAAGGCCACACCGTAGGGGCGCCAGCAAAGGAGGGACCCCCCACTCCTAAGTGCGAGAGAGAGGGGTCTGTGTGCCAGTCCCTCCAGTGCCCCACACCACAGGCTCAGCCACCTAAAGTCAAGCAGGCTGTCACATACTGCAAACATATTGCACCCCCCCCCCCCCCATACACAAGCACACACACACATGAATACCAACGTCACAAAGCAACCAGCTCTATTGCATTAATTCAGAAAGCACATACGTGCTGCTGGTGGCAAATCACGTTGATCAATGCCACAAACGCACATGCAGCAAAACTGAATAAATAAACGAATAAATAAATGGAGTGAGTACATCGACCTGAATCCCCTCCCCTCCCCTCCCCTCCCCTCCCCTCCCACCCACCACCACCTCGAGGTGCTGTTACGGCAGCTGCACCAGGCTGATTTAGCATCCTGTCAAACATCCCATGACGCCATATTTCCTGTTTTATCTCACACTTTCAGAAAAACCTGTCTGCTCCTTTGAGGAGGGGTCAGATGATGACAACCGATTATTTTAACAGCGCCTCACGCCATAATAAAGCTCAGCTGTAATCCTGTCAAATTGACAAACACGTTAACACCAAACACAGCTACGGGCTAATCAATTAGCTGTCTTTCACGTTGTCATTCTCGTTATTTAAGGTAGGCATTTTAATCTCAGCTACGCCATGGAAATCATTAAGGTTTTACAGTCCTTCTCTCACTTCGGAGGGTGTTTGTAGCAGGTCCTTTATATATAGAGGTGCTGCCTCTCCACATAGAGTTTGAAATCAGTCCGCACATCAGTTAGAATGCCACGCGTACTGCATGCATCAGAGAGTGAGCCACAGCCACAGATTTTCACATTATCTCCAGCTCACAACCACATGGTCAACTCTCAATGAATTAATGAAACTGGTGATTCATTTCAGTGGGGTTTGTCATATTGTCTTGCTGGTGGTTTACAGATGTTTTATGCAAACCACAGTTGCTGCCCTTTTACAAAGTCAGACTTCACACTAATACCATCCAGGCCTATTGGCTATGAGTCTAAGCAAGATAATGTACTACTGTGCTTTGAGCTATGATACTAATAACAATTTGCCTAATTACACAGATATGGTAAATGGACACGGTTCCATTGAGCCTTGCAATGCCAGACCATATCTCAGATCAGTTTATTTGTGTGGCTTCAGGCCCCCGAGTTTGCAAATAAGTGTTTTATGTGCAACAAGAAGATGTGTCTCAAATGTGCTAAACATGTCTTGGGTGGAACTGTGCCTTTCCAAAAAATATTTTATTCTAAAGTATTCTAGTATTCTCTTGGAGTATGAACACCACATTTCCTTCAAAACCAACCAGAGCAATCAGCATGCAATTGTGTGAGAGATGGAAAAGAGTCAACACAGAGCCACAATCTCTTCACTCGTCTGCAATGAATCTGTGAGGGGAAAATAACACCCTAAACTGTGATTATCTGATATTTTATAGCATAGGCTTTATCATCCTCTCTTAATATTCCACACCTTTCCCCATCTTTTATGAGGCCTGCCATTTGATGTTTTCCACACTATACATAATTTGTCCACAGTTTAGAAATCTGACTCAGCATGATACCACATAGATTGAGAGTATATGGTTATATATGAGCAGATGTATCATTTAAAGCTCTTCTCCACAGTATGGAGAAATATTTGAAAGCACAGCAAAAAAAAAAAAAAACAGTTAGCTGAAAAAGCTGCTGAAAAACAATCTTCTCTTTAAAACCCCCAAAATAAATAAAATAAGCAAACAAGTAAATAAATAAACAAACAGAAGTTTCCCTGCAGCCGCCTCCCTAAACTTTGAATTATGCTCGCCGGAGCTCTTGAGTAATGACTCATGCATCTTGATTAATAAGAGTCTTATGAGTCCACTGTCCCGTGCTCCATCAATGTCCGGATCGCTGTGAGAACACTTTGGCATTCTACAGACCCTGTGTGGGACCCAGCATCACTTTCCCAGGGCCCTGCTAGACACGGTGCTGTTGACAACACATTAAACTGGGGAGGGCATTACTGGAGTTAGTTTTCTATTTATGAAGTGGACACGAACAGAAAGCCTGCAATCCAGAGCTTCCACTGGTGTAGTTAGTCAGTGTGTTCAGCTTACAGATCAGGGTGTGGTGTTTTTTTTTCTATCTTACCTATCTTCATTATTTTCCCATTTCTTTTAAAAAGTAAAGACATCACCTTGACAGACAAAAATATTAAAAACACAAAAGCTAGAAATGGCTTCATAAAAACAAGAAAATAGTTGGGGGTGTATTTGTGGGTAATCGGTTATGCAGCATTGATGCAATAGGAAATATAAAAATAAATCTTTTAAAAATGATACTATATAAATATCTGGATAATTTATAAACATATAAAATCTGACAAGAAGCCAACGTTGGATAATTAAAGGTCAGAGGCAATAAAGGAAAGCAGGAATGAGCTGAGCAAGATAAAACATAATGAACCAACTGTCAAACTAAAAGGCCAAAAAGTTTTTTTTTTTTGGTGACCCTGTTTCTGTTGTCTAACAGTGACCTTCTGACATTAGGGCAGTGTCAGTGTCTGTAGAAGATAATACATTTTGACAGAAATATCATTTATTGCACTAATTAGTTATTTTTATAAAATAATGTGAATACATCACATTTTAACTGAGCATAAAGCAAGTGGCTTCAGTAGTGTCAACGAGTGCTTCTGGATTAGTTGGTTTACAGTGCTTCTAGATCAGTCGTCCGTATTCTAAATGAAACAGAAGCATGTTTCACAATAACCTGGTTTACTAAATTTGGAACACCTCTAGAGGCCCATATTCTGATTTCAAACCAGATCCAGTCAGTGACTGTGTCTGAGGTAAACATGGATACGTTCCATGAAAATGGATGATTGTAGGAAAGGAGCTGTGATCCCAAAGAGACAGGCTTCCATTAGCTCCTAGCGAATACAAGATTAGCAACATGGTGAGCTGCATATTGAATTATGAGATGGCGTTGTATCAATCAGGGGGGCCTGCGACAAGCATTCATTGGATGGAGCAGAGTTCAAGGTTGTGCAAAGTAATGAAGCCCTTAAATCTGCTGGCGGGATTGTTGTGGCGCCGTTCATCTCCCTTCGTTTTTAATTGATTCCGGATTTGCATTTAGAAATACATTTTAAAAATCAGAAGCAGTGGTTTTACTCAGGGACACTCAGAACAGGAGAGGCAAGCAATCACACCAAAGAGTGCAAGATACCAAACAAAAACACTGCTTTCATTTCCTGTACGTAGCTGTGCCTCACTACTGAGTGAGCACCATTTTGACCACCTCTACTCCAACTGTCTTTGTGGATGATACGAAAAAATATCATGAAAATTACCTCTCAGTACTATTGATCTAGAACTGCCTGAGGTTATGCCAGAACTTCTTCTATCAAGTACTACTGTGGATCTGCATACCATTTCTATCTGCTCGGAGACTGTGACTCAAGCATTCATATGGTCCATCAGAAAAGAAGCTGAGTGATAAACACAGAGACTTTAAGTCAAAGAAAGATTTGGTAAATCTTCGAGTTGTGTCTTTCTCGGCCAAGTCGTTTAAAGATCAAAGAGCTCAATCTGAAGCCTGTTGTGAGCATAAGGTTAATTATTGTTCATCACAGTACCTCTCGTCCCTCTCAGGGCACACACCTTAGCTTCTCACATCTCTCTTGCTCGCGGAGTCTCTCCCGGGGTGATTTGACAAAGCTCATTCATCACCTTTGAGTTAATGTTCATATCGGTGTGTAAAGTGAGCTGCTGCACTTTCCCAAACTCTCATCTCACACTCTGGTGATTTAGATCAAAATCTCATTGCTTTGCAGAGATGAGGTTACCACTGTGCTGAGGCTTTCCGCCACAGCTCTGTATGTGAATGGATCAACGTGAGATGTCACAGGAGAATATAGCACATTTGGGGATGGTGAGATTCTCTTTAGCGTCATATTCCCACACCATTGTGCACCAGATATCATGAGATTACCATTACCACAGCAGTAAAGTAAAGACCAATAGATCAGCCCAGGCTTTAGACAAGATGTTTGGAGTGTATTAAGCATGACATGGTTCAAGACAGGTTAGTTCTTTTCCAGAAACAGGAGGAATAGCTCATGTTATAGTTCTTTTTCATGACTGCTCTGCAGATGTCTCTAGGTGAACATCAGTATGTGAACGTAGGCCAACCAAAGCCATTTTACATAAAGACCTTTATTCACATTTCTACCTTTGACACAATGAAAATAGGAACAGTTGTCCGCCATTCTAATCCTTCTTTTGTATATCAAGCACTTTCTTGCACTTTCTTGCACTTAGAAAACTCAATACAACAGTTTTTCTGAAGAACCCAACTCTTAATTACATGGCATTGCCTATGCATTTGTCTGCCTTTCTACTGGAAATAGTCAAGGACGCACATTTAGCCCAGCTTAAGGAATGAAGGACTTTACTTGTTTGAGAGCTCTTGAGGAGGGTGTTTTTCTCCTCATGTAAAGGAACTGCAATGCCATCTTTTACATCTTTTCGCAAATGAATTGCCTAACATACAGGATGTGCCACTAGTTAGTGCCAAGCATCTCTTGGAGGATGATTTCATTTTATGGCTAAATGGATGTACAAGCACTGAGCGCTTTGTGCAAAAAACTATTCTTTCAAATGCAAATTTAAGGAGAGCATCACTGATTACTGACCTGGAGTCAGATTAGCTCAGCAGAGAAAGTGTTATCACAAGTATATCTACATCCCCCTTGCATTGAATTGTATAGCTATTACATTTCTTGTGCGCGCACAATGCAAAACCACTGTAGTTATAAGCACAATCAATAACCCTTCCAGATTATCACAACACATCTATAACTGATCTAACTGATGAATGAAGGCCAAACGCAGACAGGTCTGATAACACCTATACCCCTGGCAGAGATATGTCCCTTCCATCATGTCCTCACTGAGACAAGAAGAAAGAGTGAATGAAAGAGATGGTGAAAAGATGCGAGACAGATAGCAGCTTCTGGTTGTTTTGATCACATCATTGAACTGTGGCCAGCTGCATGCTGCTATAACACTTCCTCTGGAGGCCCCAGAGCTCATCTATCTAGCTCTGCACTCGGAGGATCTTCACGCATGTGCCCCTCATCAATACACTGATCAATAACGGGTGATTGGCTGTGACCGGGTGACGTGTGACTGTGTGTCTGTGTTTTCCCTCACCTGTCACTTCTCAGGTAACATTGCATTTATTATAGTAGTGGTGTTTGCATTGGGAGGGCACACACACACACACACACACACACAGTTCTTTACATTCAAGGGCAACACTGAAGAGAAGCGCTGCAGCCTTGATTATCATTCATTCACCATCATGCTACATATTACCCTCATCACCAACAGCTCCACTTAGATCTGACGAAGATTATTCAAATATGTAGATAAAGAACGGTAAAGACTGAAGTACTTTAAACTCCTTCCCTACCATCTCCCCAGGACATTCAAGTTATTATCTACAAACACCATTGTTTCATTCTATCCATTCTGGGTAGCTATTGTAGGCTATCTGTCCTGCCAAAATAGCTCCTCTATTTCACACTCCTCTATTTCACACTGCATTCTCTGCATTCCACGAATTAACTAAAGAAACACAACCAGAGGAGCAGTCATACAGTAAAATACTGAGGGAGATAGAAAGGGGTGCTTATTTCAGTACAGCATTTAAGTGAAAGACATAATAATGTTTCACGGCCTGAATAACAAAAAACGAATCACTGCAAACCTCATAACATATATCTACAATCAATACAAAATCTCATTGTATTGATCTTTGACTAAGAACGACCCACTATAAACGAGGTCAAGATCCAGGCTTGTGTAACCATTTTACTCAGCGTTTCCAGTGAAGCCTTTTATTGATGCTTTTGGTCAATTTCTGAGTTTTATTATGGATGAATTGCCTTTGTTTTCCTTCTTGGTCAAAACGTGATGGTATCTCACGTCCGCATCATGTAAGCCAAATGACAAGCGTGCTTGACACAATGGGGATCTACAGCGCGCTACATGCGCTATCCATCAGTCAACATCGGTCAACTGTCATGCCAGCGAGGATGGTACTTGAAGTTTGCTTTTGCCTGAGACAGGAATGCTAAGTGAACAGACTTCCACTTCCACTTACTGACAGAACAAAATATGGACAGTGTCATTTGCCTTATGTTTTTAAAGAATTAACAACAGACTATACTGAAGAGTAAATAACGGAGAACGTGTTATTGTGCAACTGGACGAAGTTTAATATCACACCACAGGCATGTCTATGATAGATTACTACGACAGAAACTTACAAGTGAGAAGGTTCACATAAACCCAGACTGTTATTTGTCGACCGACACGTTCCAACAAAAACATAAATGTATGCAAAGAATGACAGAATGACAGTTTTATGTGTAAAGCTTGTAAGCATTTACATCGAATGCATTTCACAAGAACTTGTACACTATAAAACACAAATTTTAACGGCTATGGGAATATCAGTTCCAAAAGCCCAATTTTACTTTCCAGCAATATTGTAGGCCTACTTCTGCGTAAACTACTCACGCTTTCTTACTACTGAGCATAATGTGCTGTTTATTGTAAACTGTTAAAGTCGGTCATTATCAACTAACGATCAAGATAAATAACCAGCAGCCTATTTCATAGAGAGAGAGAGCAGTTAACGTAGCTTATCATTCAGCATTCTTCCACCAAATAGCAAAAATACCGTGCTAAAACGATACGTGGTTGTCAAAGAGGACAATCAACCTTTTACAGCATATGCTGTGTAGCGATTACGGAGAAGGGACAAGAATGATATGGGAGCGATGTCCGCTATCCGTGTATCCCGTCTACTGGAGTCGTCCAAAGTATTTCAGCACCACCACAAAGAACAGCTCCACTGCATCAAGACTCGATGGGCATTTCATTCTAACCTCTCAGTTTAAATGACTCACCTCCGAGAGAGCACATATAGGTGTACAAAAGCAACAGGAGCGGCAGGCGGCCCATCCGCGACAGCAAGCCTTCCAGCCGCCACATCGTGATAAAATGAAATGTTTACCTCCGGAGAGCACGGATGCGATTTTATATCACTATGCTTGCCCACATTTTCAGTTATTGCAAAGGACCAGCTGTTCGCGCATGACGTCATTTTGAGGGACTATTCCGAGAAGGCTCCTCCTTGCTTTTCTGTAATTGGAAGGTCCGACTGGTTGAGCTCATGTTATTGGAGGTTGATGCTGTCCTTCCAGGGGAAATGTAGCCCTCTTTCTCCTAAAAGTAAAGGTTTGGAGAAAAGCTACTGCGAAGCCCCCTTCTAAGGTTCTCAAGGAAAAGTGAAATAAACGACTTTCTAACACTAATATAACTCTTAAGTGTGAGAAACTGGTTCGTAAAACACAGGGGACAAGATATATTTTCTTTAAAGAGTGGACTGAAAGCTAAAATGACTTCAGGGATGTAGGCTAAGACAAGTAAGTCTTGGGTAATTTTAGATATGCCCTGGTATCCTCTTAATGAATGTTAATCTGTCACTGGCAGTAAATAGGCTAATTAGGTTGATTAGTCATGAATCAAAAACAATTTTTTTTAATGTGGGACTGCAACGCAACTCTTGTCGGCAGCTGTGTAAAAACATTGTCCAACTTGCTCATTCTTAGCCTACTTGAAAAGACGAATAAAATGTGCGAAGCAAACAGTATGCAGTGACACTAGTGAAGGAATATCGACATAGGCCTACAGTACTTTGGAGAGCCAAGGAGGTCACTAGCGCCCCCCACTGATCAGTCGAGACGTTAAAAATGAAGAAATGTACTGCTCAACTCTGAGAAATCAGGTCAGCTGTACGATAAAATCACAAAGAACATGAATGTTTACCAGGCAACGAAAAACAAAAACAACTTTTGTTTGTTAAAAAAAAAGCCTAGAGCTGGCCAGATTTATGACGTGGTGTGAAAGCACCGTTTGTTTTCGAGATAGGCGTGTTTGTCGTTATCTGTCCTTTTCCATCGTATTTTTCAAGACAGCCACGGAATCATCATTCATAGACTGGATAAACTTAACAGTCACTCAGTACACTATGTAAAAGCCAGATTTTAGAAATTGTAGGCTGAAATCTATATATCACACCACCACTCTCTGACACCATGTAAACCTGGGAGATTGTATGGATTGAGGGATGGATAATAACAGACACATGCAACCAACAGGTCTTGTGGTATGTACAAAGAAAGACAAGAAAAGACTTGAGTTGTTCATTCAACTGGAATTTCTGGCAAGGCAGTTCTGTTTAATGCACCTGTAATTTTGATAAATACACTGCCTTTTCTTAGTTTTCACTATACTATAGCACTTAGTGTTTTAAGTTCAGCATAATTGACTAAGAGGATAAAATGGGTAATTACGCAACCCAAGAACAGCAATTTGACCCCTTTGTCCCAAAATTCAAACGTGGATATACACACTAATGTGTTTGGATTTTAATGCTACATCCACTTATAAAGTTGAGGTTTTAGCCATACTTCAGAGATAAGTAAATGTAAAGAGAAAAAAAGAGACTTTTCAAAGTGTCTAAACTCCAAGACAAGACTCTGGCTTTGTGATCCTGAAGAAAATCGTTTCACTCAAGATGTCTTGTCTACAAATAATGTTTGACAAAGAAATTCTGTTTATATATTTATGTTTGTTCAGTAAACTAGTATTTTCTGCCTGTAATCAGCATTACCACAGCTTACAAAGCTGTTCCTGCAGGTGCTCAGCGCTCAGTTAGAAGTGGCTGCGCATGGACACCTCATGGATCTGCATGCACATGGACTGATGTACATTACACAAGATGATTTCTATAAGTGTCCCAGCAGGTGGTGCCATAATATTCAAATATAGGTTGCATTTCCTAAAAGCGTTGTTGTCCTGCTACCATTACTAAATGGAAGAGAGACCATCATTTTGAAGACTCTCTAGTTACCATGGTGTTTGGACAACAACACTCCAGAAAAACTCTCCTGTTACAGTGACTATACTGTTAAGCACTGCACAGACAGACAGTGTTTTAGAAGTTTTGAATCTGTTTTTTATCTTACTTTACACAGTATTTTGGTCATCTCTATTAAGATAATGTTAAGCATTAACAATGTTAAGGAGTTATGTAAGGAAAGCCCAGTTTGGCTGTTTCTATTGGAGGCCTACAAGGTGATCAGGGTTTTGTATATATTACATTATAATGAGACAATAAAAGCACCAAGGGACTTTTTCAAATTTTGCAAATTCACACCAATTCAAGGATTTCCCGCAATTGCAATCGCAAGTTGCAATTTTCTCTTATTACTGCAATATTTCCACAGGAAATGGGAAAAAACCTAACAATCACTTACATTTTAATTCCCTTTCCTACAGCAAATTCAGTCACTTTTGGCTACAACAATCCCAACCAACCCTCCTGGAGGGACTACTATTTGCATTTAGGGATAGAGAGACAGAGACAGAGTCTGTCATGATTCTTAATCCATTACATTGCTTCAAGAGGAGTAAAGAAGCTTCGACACCCTAGCTTTGTGCCTCTCCTATTATCTTTCACATCACAGTTTATTTAGATAGCAACTTTAAGTGGTTCTCTAATTAGCAGACTCATCCATACAATGACCTGTTTCATTTTTTTGTTTGATTGCTTTTGTCCTCCTCATAAAAACACAAGACATCAGCGCATGATACAGTCAGTGCTTTGGCATATTGGGATCATTCTAGAACAGGGGTTCTCAAACTTTTGCAAGCTGGGCCCCCCCAAAGCTGGTTAGGGGTAGTTGGGGCCCCCCCAGCGCGCGGCCCGCCGCCACCACCCTCAACTACACCACCATATATAGATAGATAGATAGATAGATAGATAGATAGATAGCATATTGTTATTGATAGGCCTGACATGTCAAGGTTAGGCTATTGTTAGGCCCATACAGACAATTATTATAACTATTTATTATTATTATTATTATTATTATTATTGTTATTATCAGTAATAGTAGGCCTATTAGTAGGCTATTCATTATTATCACCATCATTATGTTATTATTATTATAATTAATGATTATCGACCAATTATTATTATTGTATTATTATCATAATAATAATTAGTGTTATTATTGCTATAATTTGGATACTGTTATTATTATGGGCCTCTTGTGATCTTTACAAAAAAAATCCTACAGGTCTGTCAATGTGAGACATGAGCCTGCTTTGCACTGCAAAGGTTCTCAAATATTGGGGCAATGTTTGAAAACATATCCTCAGGTCATCCTCGATCTGTGCGCGGTTGCGGTATTTAGTTTTGAGCGCAGTCAGTCTTGAAAAGCCTGCCTGGCACAAATATGTCGACGCGAAAAGGATGAGCATTTTTAAGGCTATGTCGCAAAGGTGATCATTGCTATCCAGAATGACGAAATAGGGGAGATGCTTAAGTCTACTGTCACTCTTCAATTGCTCTTTCATGTCTATTGACAGCTCGTCTGCTGAGCAGAGAAATGGATCCCGAACTTAGGCGAATGAACGGTAGTCCTCTTTGAAATAGGACCCAAACTGATATTCGGCGTGATACAATGTCATTTGACACAAGTATTGCGCTGAGTTTAGCTCCTATTCTACACGTCTTGCGCGGCCGGCAAAATCAGTGTTTCGGCAATTGTATGGGGTTGGCCAAGCTTAGCAATTCTATGAGCAACTACATAAGATGCCTCCAGACACTGCTTGGAGATGGTGGTTCGTTGTTGCTGGAGGCCATCACGTTCATGTTTAAAAAAGTCCACAGGCTTCTCTTTCTGACTTTTACGAATCAGAAACGTGTCCATAGTTGTGTTTGTTTGCTGATACAGTGTGTGTGAAGTTAATAAGGTTCTAATTTCAACATCGTGTTCTTGTATGTGTGGTTGTGAACGACATGGATAAGGATAAGGCTGTGCTAGGCAATGATTCCTAACAAAACTAACTGTACACAATGTAGACAGGGACAGCACAAAATAGTATTCAAGTGCTGGTGTTTTATTTGTTGCAACACGGTGGATGATACAAAAATGTAAAGGTAGGTGTTAAGGAGAAAAGGGCTAGCTGCAGTTGGAAAAAGGTAGCTAGCTAGGCTAGCTCTCGGGGCTACGAGCTTTTTCAAAAGACTGGAGCAAATTACTCCTTAGAATAGGCTACGAATAGACCTACTGCAAGCGCAGTAAGGTATTACTAAGGAAGGAGTGAGTCTTTAAAAAGACTGATTATAAAGCAATGAATATCTGAATGATACAGGAAACAAGAGAAATTGAACAAACTCTGCAGAGTCATCTCTGGGTGAGAGCTTACCAATGCCTGCGGTTTTTTTTTATACTCGGAAACTTAGGTGCAACTCGCGTTCAAATGAAAAAACTCCGTTTTGATTGGTGGATCAGGAGCAAAGCCGTATTTGATTTGTTTGGGTCAGTCCAGCCCCTTGCATTTCGCCACTGAGGGAGCTTTCACTAACCAGTGACAGGTCGGCGGTAGTTTTTTTTTTTCATCGTCTGTGACATCGCGCCCCCCCTGGAGAGTGTTCAAACTTAGGTGCAACTCGCGTTCAAATGAAAAAACTCCGTTTTGATTGGTGGATCAGGAGCAAAACCGTATTTGATTTGTTTGGGTCAGTCCAGCCCCTTGCATTTCGCCACTGAGGGAGCTTTCACTAACCAGTGACAGGTCGGCGGTAGTTTTTTTTTCTTCTCCGTCTGTGACATCGCGCCCCCCCCTGGCGCGCCCCCCACTTTGAGAACCACTGTTCTAGAATAAGCAGAAATGTATGCAAAAGAGACGATTCAAAAGGTGGAGAACCACAGGTGGCACAGCTGCAGGGCACTAGTGTTTTTGTTTGTGTTGAACTGCTGCTCTCTATGTGGATCTGGTGTCAAACAGTCAGAACCATTTCTGACCTGCACACTCTCTAGCGGTTTCAGTGGTTTTCCCCTTTATCTTGGAGCTGACAAAACACACTGATGTACAAGTGAGCCACTTCCCTTCCTTCTCTCGGTCTCATGTACTCGAGGCTTGGCAGTTTTCCTCTCTGGCACATACCTCTGCACCAGCACCTGTCAGTTTTACCTCCATTATTCCACCAATCATGTGGTGGTCACTCTCCAGCTAGGTGCCCACCAAGCACTGTTGGCACACTAGAGGGGCAGCATGGCGTGGGTTGCGTTGTTTTAACCCAAACACCTTGGAGGGACTTGAAGACCCTAATATTCAATGCAGTATGAATATCAGTTGGCCCAGAGAGCACTGGTCCATCAGGATTTGAATCTGACTGTGATGACCTTCCCGTTATGTCAGAACACTAAGGTGTCACAAACAGACAAACATAGACTGTTCTCAGCCTACACTCAGTGCCTCAGACGACCCGAGCACACGCGTTGAATTATAATCGGCGTTCGTAATGACTGCAGAAAGCAGCGCTGAATCGGATCGAACCACAACAGCCGCCCTAAATCCCCCTGTTGTTGACAGTCTTGGCCAAGCAGGAGATGCATTCCAAACCAGACAATCACATAAAGGCTTCAGGCTGTCTGCACACACCAGGTCCTCATGGCAATGCCTTGGTGATTCCTCACTGAGATTTACCCAGGCTTATTACCGGACAGTGCCACTTGCATGCCTGTGTCATGGGAGCGAGGCAGAGGCTCGGAGCAGTCCCACAATTGGCCATGCCACCTGACGATGCCACACAGACCAAACACGTCATGCAGATGTATAATAAGTTGCACATTTACTTTTAGTCTTCAAAGCCTCACTTTGGAGCACAGCTGGCTCGACCAAGTGTGTGAGTAGCTTGGTTACCCTTGTCTGAAGTGATGCATCTGTGTGTGTCAGCTCGTGAACCTAGGTGGCCCATGTATTGGCTGCTTTACAGAGTGTCCAAGACCTCGGCCCTGCCAAAACACATGCCGGCACCTTACATGATCAAGGTCTTCTTGTGGGCTCAAACATCCATGAGACAAATCTGGTTTACGTAAAATGCAATTTTGTAAAGTCACCATATCCTTATACATATGTCTATGTAACCCTGCCTACAGCTTACTTTACTGTGAGTGTAGTGTAGTGTGCTGTAATAGGTGTAACCATCATGCACCCTTACTTTAACAGTCTAGAGCATTTTCTTTAGCTGATGCGAAAGGGTGAAAGATCACGTCATGCTTTGTTTCATCAAAGGGGTCATCAAAGTGTGCATGCAAAGAGCAAATAACTGTGAAAGCCACAGCCTTACTCATAGCTGTCCATCATTTACTGTAATTTCCCTACAAGGGAAACAAAACTATCATTTTGCAGGCAGCACGTCTCCATGACACGGCTTAGTCAGGGTAGGTCACATGTTGTCAGTAACTTTGTGTCAACATAAATTGATTAAAGGTGAATTATAAAATAGCACGTTTTGTCAAAGTGACATACATTCACTGGGAATCGAACCAGGGTCAAATGTTGTGTATTGTAAGGAAAAAAGAACTGTTGGCACGGTTACGTAGCAATAGTGACAAAAGGCCCACCGTTTCCTCTATTCCATATATATCTTCGTTAATTTTCACCAACCCGTAGCGAAGACCCACAACGAAGAAAATACTTCTAACGGATTTATAAAAATCCAGTTTGACTTTCAAAGACTTAAATGAAGTGCCTTGTGCTTTACAGGAGGAATGTCCATGAAGAGGTGCACCGCTGAAGTTTCCGTTTCTGTGTCCAACAGCTGTGGAAAAAATATTATTTACAGCACATTTGTTTATTTTGTTTTGTATGTCTTTGTGCTATTACTTTTTATACATCCCCACATACCCTTATGAACTAGTTTATCTTGGCTGGCGTGTGTGAAAGCATAGGGGTGCACACCTATCACTGACACCATGCCAAACATTTCACTACACACTAGTTATATCACCGTTGTTCAAAATCTCCGTTGTATTGCCCAAATGTTGTTTGACAACTCATTGTTACGTTTCCTTTACATATAGCCTAACATGTGTGTAAGAATGACACAATGTACATACCATGTTTGTTTAATGGACAATGTTGGATGATTGCCTTGCCGCCATTACATTTTCCTTGTGTTCTTAGTAAGTGCGCTACCGTCCCGATTTGGGCAGGTTTGCGAGGAACGTGGTTTGGCCCTCGCAAAATCAATGAATTAAGTTATAAGGTTTACAGTTGTGAATGTGACCTATAACTACCATCATCATTATTTTGAAGGACTGACTGAGTCCAAATTATTATTGGTACCATTTTAATGTTGTAAAATGTGTATTTCTTCTGCCACATGGCATCACCCCTTAGCTGTGAGCCTGTGATGGTACGTGCCAATTAGGGTGCGTTTACTTAGGTAAGACATTATACTATTGACTGTACATGTACAGCTTGTAAATATCTCTTTTTTTCATTTATATTCATTTATGTCTTTTTGGTTATATTTTTCACACTGTGGATTATGCACTTGGTGGAGGATAAATACCTTGAGCCTTGTCTCCCTGCTGCCTTTTGTGCCTTCCCTAAAATGCTCTCCACACGGATACCCTTTGACACACACACACACACACACACACACACACACACACACACACACACACACACACACACACACACACACACACACACACACACACACAAGGAGAAAGACTGAGAACATTAATAATTTCTAAAGTCAAATCAATCAAGCACGTTGTTTTAATAGTAATAGTCAGATTTTATTCCTACAAACGACACACTGCAACACACACGTGCATATATAGTGGCAACACAGGACACACGCAGGCCTGAGGTCACTGTGAATTTACTCTGGGTAATTTACTGAATTTACTGGGGTTCTTAGTGGAGGAAAGCCCTAGTGAACACGGGGAGAACATGCAAACTCCACACAGAAAGGCCTGAGAGATAGCCCACATGAGCACTGGAGGCCTGGGGAGAACCTACCCCCTAGTACCCCATGCAGGAATCGAACCCAGGACCTTCTTGCTGTGAGGCAGCAGTGCAAGCATCTGAGCCACCGTGCCACAATCAATATTAATCAATTAATCAATCAATACGATTTTCAATTGTATGATTGGAAAGGCTTAAAATTGCTATGGCCAGGTGTAATCTTTTACTGATGCAAAATCCAGACTTGTGTAGTTACACGGATTGAATTGTCAATAATATTTTGTATTTGTAGTGTCAGTGTCCGCTTTGTGCTGATTTTTGTATGTTGTTTCGTCATTAAAGATGTACTTACAGAGCCGAACCCCAAGCACCTTACAACAATTTGTGTAGTAAGTAAAAAAAGAAAATCATCCTAAGTGATGTACAAGACAAGTAGTATATGTTTTGGACATTTCCCACACAGGACTGCAGCAGGCTGATCTCAACATCATGTGTGTAGTCTCTGTGGAAATGAAATCAAAGGGACACTACACCTATAATGCTGACATCAAATTATCTTTATTCACCCACATGATGTTGAGGTTCATACTTGGTTGAGAGTTCTCCACAAATGGAATAGAGAAGAGAGAAAACAATTGATGAGAAAGAGAGAGAGAGCAAATAGCACATTTGTCTGTAGTCTGCTGTCAGTGGATATTTTCAGATGTTAATTGTGTAAAGCCAATGTGGTGTTTATAGTCTTAAAACAGAATGCCTTTTTGTATAATGCCTTTACCGTTCAACAAAATAGTACACTTTACATAATGATATTGTGAGCTCTTTTTTTTTTACCAATATTGTTGCAAAGTAACTTTTGGACATTTGCCATTTTAAAAGTGAAAAGTGCAGTTACTTCCACTAGGTGGCAGCGGTTTCATGGCTCTGGTTCATAACAGACAGCTCTCAGAGTTGTTTTGTTCTGACACTGAAAATTTGATTTCATTTCTTGAGGGACTCAAAGGAGTTTTTTGTTGTTGTTGTGTGCTTTGAGCAAATCAATGCTCACCCCACTGTCTATAGTATAGTATAGTATAGTATAGTATAGTATAATATAATATAATATAATGTAATATAATATAGTATAGTATAGTATAGTATAGTAGTATAGTATAGTATAGTATAGTATAGTATAGTATGGTATTGTTTATTTCACAAAAGATATCCTGATAGAATTGATGGGTTTGAAGAGGTCAGGCCTGGAATACTGTCCTCTGTATTCAACCACCAAGTCCAAGTGGGTCACATGATCAGACTGCCTCTGTTCAGGCATGTATGAACTGGTCCAAGAAGGCAGCATGCGGCAAAACATGAAGGGGGGGGGGTTGAGGGTCTGAGTGAAAATCTGGCTGCATGAGGACCACCCACACTGTCAACATGTGCTGAATCAGCAGCTGTACACAAACACTCTTCCTTTCTTTTTTCTGCTCTATTCCTCATCCTTCCCTTTCTCACTTTCTATTCAGTGTCTCCCTCTCCTGTTTTCTCTATCTCTCTCTCTCTTGTTTTATGTCTTATTCTGTCTCTCTCCTCATCTCCTTACCTCTGCACGTTTTCTTTCCTTCTTCCTGTCCCTTCCTTTCCCTTTCTCTATCTTTTCTATTTGTTTCCCTCTAGATCTCATCTCCCTCCTTCCTGTCTTCTACCCACATGAAAGGAGTGAATGTAGTTGTGCTGACAGTGGTTGTGTTGGGGATAGCGGGAGGGTCTTCCTTTTCCTGGAATCCTCTCTGTCTGAGGTACAGGAAAGGGGGGACCTGCTGACCAGGCACTCATGTGACCAAAAAACTACAGGAAGTTCAGCGGTCTAGTGTCATCTAATATATGGGAACATTTTCAAAAAAGATTTAAAGAAAAGACCTTTTTATGAACTTACCATATGTAATACATATTGGGTTCTCTTAGAAAGCTCAAAAATATGCTTTAATGCAGAATGTTTGCGGTATATCCGACATGGCCAATGTTGAACACTTTTAAAACGAGTACATGGGGCACTTAAGTTGTGCCTCACTGAAAAGGAAAAGAAAATAATCAGTTTGAAACCACAGCGACATGAGAGAAGGATTAATAGCTGACTAATCTGTCTGACCAGCTATTTGCTTGAACTACACAACCCTGTGCGTGAAAGCGTGGCGTCCATTTCACCCGTGGGCTCTGGCTCTGTGGTAAGTGTGACAGTGAAGTGTTCTAGTGTGCAGCCAGGGTGATGTGACGAGAAAAAAAGTCAGGAAATGACGCGGGCCGCACAAGGCATCCTAAGGACACAGCTGTGGGCCATCACGCCTCCCCCATACTGCCGGATAGTGGTTCAGGGCAGGTCTTTTTGCGAGCAGCGATGTTGAGTTTTATTATTCAGCTCTGGTTGTGTTTTGCTGTGATGCTATGGGGAAGCACAGTGTTAGAATGCTCTGCGTGGGCCAAGTATGACGAATCACTGCAAGGGACTGATCCATGGATTGTTCTGGCTGTATGTTATTGGACACAAGCTGAGAGAGTACTGGCATGTTCCCACATGGAAATACACCACACAAACACACCACATACTCAAAGACATACACACATGCACATACACACACTTACACGCATACACGCTCACACACACACACACACACACAGACACGCACACACACATGCACGCACACACACACACGCACATACACACATGCACACGTGTGTACTTACCCTGACCGCAGGCATTAGCATGTACATAAACATCTCAAATATCAATGCCTTGTGATTCAGCTCAGTAAAAGGAGAAAATGACTTTGACAATTGGAATTTTGTTTTTTGTTTTGCTTGACGCAACGGGAAGGACCCCTGGGCCTTCCCATAAGTCTCATTTTACTCTCACATAACGCCTGTAAACAGGGCAGAAAAAAACCCAACACATTTCTCTCGCACAAATCTGTGCTCGCACTGCCAGAACTACACAGAATACCATCCTCTGACACATAGCTGGAAGCTAAACTATTACCCAGACACAGATCTGATAAGGGGCATGCTTCCTAGGGCTGCAGTGTGTGCTGATGTCACAGGTTTTTTTTTTTTTTTTTTTCAGCTTCCCTTACACTGAAGAGAAACAGGCTGAGGAAGGACAGAGCGGGCATCTCTCTCCACGACTGTGGAGACGATTCTTTCAGTTCTCTGCTCTGTTCACGGTTGAAGTGTTTGGAGAAAGACTCAGGGTTTAATGTGTGGCTGTAACAGGCCTGAATTCCTGAGAGTAAAAGTCAAGACGGCTCTTGAGGTGGTGGTGGTGGTGGTGTGAAGAAATGTGGAATGGTGATGACTGTGTGTGGTGGTAAGTGAGAAGAATGGTAGGGAAAGGGCTTTTTTTCTGCTGTGCTGTGGGGTGTGGGGGATGGTGGTGGTGGGGGGAGGTTTTCAGGTTGAAGTCAGATCTTTTTATGAGTGACTCATGTGCTTGCGATTCAAGCAGGGGAATAATCCTCCTTCCATTCTGCAGTCCAAGGTTTTCATGCCAACAGTAAGGAAGAAAAGGAGCTGGAGAGAGAGAGTCATGAATGAAACCAAATGTCTCAAAAGAGTCTCTTGACGGCAGACAGAATAATAGTCAGCTTTATCAGCACCAGAAAATAATCATCATTTGTCCATGAAAAAAATCAATACAATTAATCATAACCATTTCTCTGTTCACATCTTTACAAATGCATCTCTACATATTATTTATTATAAATGCCCAATCAATAACTGTAGGAAGCTTTTCTTTATCCATTTGTGTTGTCACATGTTTTGTGCATGGCCCTGTCCTTTAACTATGAATACAAAAATAAGTGAATGTATATACACTATAAATACTGCTATTACCTGAAATCATTTTGGATGAAGTAGCCTCCGAGACAATGGTTACAAACCCATAATCCAAAAAGAGATGCATACACTCTAGAAAAATATGAATCAATGCTATTATTTTCAACCACAATAGACTTTGATTGTAATCCTTTGTAAGTACCTCAGCACTCTGAAATAAGCAGGTAGTGCACAGCGTTTCCTGCCTGAAAGCTTTTACTGCCACCATAATGTGGGGTTTGGCAAGTCAGAAATAGCTTATTGTCAGTGCATTGTATAATTTCACACCGGCTCCCTCAGATAAAAACAATGCTGGCAGCTTTTGAATGGTTTAGGGAGGGATTTTCTTCAGGGGAGAGTGCATTTTTACACCTCAGAGGAGAGCGAGGCGCTTTGCTGTGTCAAGCTGACGTAAATGACAAGTAACAATTCTGAAAATGTAATATTTCGGTGCCAACGATGTTGCACGTTCATAAGCTTGTCAGATGTGAAAATAAATGTGTTTGCGCAGTGTGGTTTCATGTGTGGTCCAATGAATGAGTGTGAGTGTGTGTGTGTGTGTGCTTCAGTGAGGGAGAACATTCTTGTGTATGTCTGTGAGTGGATGTGTATAGGGCTGTTTCTGCTGGGGGTGCTCGTACCTCTTTAAGGACACAAATCTGAGCCTGATGTTAGGACTGTATACTGTTATTAATCTCACAAATCTCTTTTTTGTCCTTCTCCAGTCTAGTTTCTAGTTTCTTGTTCCAGGGGTTCATTACCTTTCTAGCAGCCTTTCATAACAGTACACGGGCAGCAGCCTTCACCCCCGTTATTATGCTTGCCTAGGCCTCAGCTGTTTTTGTTTCACCAAACACAGTAACAGCTTCCATATGTGGAGTGCTGGAGCACCTTTTTTTCAGCTCAGCAGCACGGAGATGTTTTGAAGGATTGAAGGGAAAAAGGACTGAACGGCTACACACCTCATTTAGCAGTCAACAAGGCCACCACTGTTATATCCTGGGCAACAGGCCAGGCTCTCCTACCTAATACCCCTAATACGCCACCCCACCAGCCAGTGTGAAAAAGACGGGAGGGGAAAGAAAAGGAACAGCAAAAACAGAGAGGTACACACACACACACACACACACACACACACACACGCACACACACTCGCACACGCACTCACACACACACACACATTCACACACACACACATCACACATGTTACCACACCGGATGCTGACGTTCTGAGAGGTCTTTGTGTTGTTTTCATCCAAGACATTTGTGTGGCTCCGGCCTCTCTCACGCATCATTGGGGGCTTGGAAGGTGAATGAGAACAGTGAGGTGGAAAAGTGAGTGTTTTGTTGGTCCAAGAGGACCAGTATTGTGCTGCACACTTGTTAGGCAGTGCCCACCACTGAGGCGGCTGTCAAGGTGGAAGCAACGGACAAATGCACACTTCCTGTGGTCACTCCTCCTAGAATGCCACTGTTTCTGACTCACAAAGGACCCCTAAGTGTCTGACCTGCAGTGTGTGCTCTGTCAACAAAGTTCTGGATTAGCGGCTTTTGAGTAATTTGAAGTGTGAGCAAATGTACTGTATATGGGCCATTCTACCGAATTGGTGCAAAGTGTGGTCCCACAACAAGAAAAACTATTTACAAAACAATTAAGTATTCACACATAGATATTTACTAAGAACATGTTATGGTCTATTTAAACCCAAGACATTAAATGAGATAGGGATAAGCTAAATATATACAAAATCATCATTTATAGGGTACTTTCTATTGTGAAGTAGCTGTCCCCAACCCTGATTTCAGTTATCAAAAATAACACTTTTTAGATTTTTTTGATTTTTTTCAATTATCTAATTTCAAAGATCTTTATGATTAAGTTTAAACAGAACTTGGAAGATTTAGATTTATTGTGGGTTTAATAAAAAAAAAAAAAAACTATACTCAAAAAATCATGTCCATAGTTTTCATGTCACTACCGAAACACAGGAGTTTTAGTCCGTTGGCTGAGCCTGTTTTTTAGCCACACCCCTGCATTTATAACCAGGCAGTGATACTGCATCCCTGTCCCTCATGGCTGAATGGTAAGTAGCTAGATCCCATACTTTTGATATAAATGTGTTCCAAATCTGAAAATCAGTGTGTAACCTTAAGAATTGTCACTACCGAACACCTTTTTTTCTTCAATTAAGTAAACTTTTTGGGGTTTTATGCAAAGTATTATGTTTGTTTGTGTGTACACCTCTTCAAATATTTGTTTGCTAGCCATGTGCTTGCTAGAATTATTTATTTATGCTCAAATTTAGCTAGAATTGTCACTACCGAAACAGTCACTACCGAAACAGTAACTACCGAAACAGTAACTACCAAAAAATATGGTAAAGTTTCGGTAGTGACATGAACGTTTCGGTAGTGACAAAATGGAATGGTAAGTAGTTCAATCCCATCATTTTGAAATAAATGTGTTATGTGGACTAAATGGTAAAGATGTAGATAATGCTGATTTCTATCTGAAATTGTTCAGGAGAGAAAGACACTAAAGACACCAAAATGCCAAAAGGAAAATATGGAGCAGAGAGGCTGAGAGAATACCGACAAAGAGTGAGGGATGACCCAGTGAAACACCAAGAATATTTAAGGAAGGAAAGAGAAAGAAATAAGAAACGAAAGGAAGTAGGAAAGTTGAAATGTATCAGTGATTTATCCAACAGGGAGCAAAAGAAGGTCAGAAAATCATGGGGGAAAAGACAGCAAAAGCACAAAACGTTTGTGTTTTTAATATTCCCAACCTAAAGCATGGTATGAGTTAAGATTAAGCAATAAGATTGAGGAAATATGATACAACCTTGCAAACAAAATACTGTGGTCACTACCGAAACAGTGCAGTCACTACCGAAACACTGGATGTTTTGTAAAAAATAAAGTATATTGAGTTATCAACTAAAATGTTATGATACTGATTGGTTTAGTGTATGTTCAATTTCATCAATCATCAACTCTGGAATCAATATGATCAGCATTTTGCATTTTACAAAGAAATATTGCACTTAGATTTTGATGAATTGTATAAATTGAACTTTGAAATTTGGTAAAAATTTCATTTTTATTGATTTCATTGTGAAAACCTTCAAGAAATATTTGTAAAAATAATCTTCAGAGAAGGGAAGGAAACACAATCTGAACAGGTTAATAATAATATGTTTTTTCTATAGTTTATTACTATGTTTCGGTAGTGACAATTTTAGGGAGAGGAAAAACATTCCAACACATTCTGAAAATACAATATAAAAATTGACGGTTCATTTACTAGATATGTGTACTTTAGATATGGTACAATATATATACGGACAAAGTTTGGGAATAAAACATACACATTTTCAAAATATTTCCAACCTGACTTTGCACCAATTCGGTAAAATGGCCCATATATGTGTGTGTGTGAGTGTGTGTGTGTGTGTGTGTGTGTGTGTGTGTGTGTGTGTACACCGTATATATATATGCACTGTAAGTACATAAATGCAAAAGCAGTTATGGCTATTCTGTAGACTCCTTGTCCTCAGACTGGTCTGCGGGTTAACTAAACAGAGACCACACCTTAGGAGGCCGACTCCCGGGCTTAGAGGCTGAGGCGGAGCAGCAGCCCGGGCCCAGACAGAGGAGCCTCTGTGGCGGCGTCTCCACACGCAGACCAGCACACTGATGTCACACCTGAGGATGGCTACACTCACACATGCTGTACTGAAACACACACACAAACACACACACACACACACTCACACACTTTCACACACGAATAGGGACATGAAATGAACTAGATAAATGTCCACAGAAACACACTCACACAAACACACGCCTTAACAGAGAGGAAGGTAGAGAAAGAGATACAGAGGAATGCATGTAACAAACACTTTTAACACTCTACGGTGTAAAAACTGTTTGAAGTCGGCGCCTACAGTGCAACAAAAAAGCAGTTTTGATTCATTGGTGTGGTGGGCTTCAAACAGCCCAGTCTCCAAAGAGACTAATAGATTTACTGCCAGAGGAAGCCTGTTTATGGACCTTTTGAAAAGTGCAAGGGCTCCTGTGTTTTGGTGCTGTGAAACACTGAGACGATAATTTATTCTCTCAATAAGAGCACCACAGCGAATGAAGAAAACTGTGTGTCTGGTGTGGTGGTCGGTCTTGTCCAGGGGACTGCGAGTGGAAGTGAAACCAGTGATTACTTCACAGTTATGGACCCATGCAGGATGAACTTTTTATGTGTGTGTGTGTGTGTGGGAAGGGGGCTAGGGGTGCACATATTTGGCTGGGTGTATTCAAGAGCACAGGAAGGTGTGTTGTAACAGCGCAAAGGAGATGAGACCTTTTTTTAGGGGGAAGTGAAAGAGTTGAGATGACGGAGGTATGCCACCCTCCTCCCCATTTCTGATGGAGAACACTTGCCACACCACACACAGGGTCATGACCTCAAACTTCCGTCAGCAGAACAGGGGGAGGTGGGATAGAGATGCAGAGGGAGAGGGAGGTTGAGGGTTGGAATGAGCCAGAGAGGAATAGAATAGCAGCATAATTCTAGTTGGAATAAGATGAGGTCTCTCTCTAACACATACGCACACTCACACACACACACACACACACAGAGCAACGCACAGACACACCCACACACTCCCCACACACCCACACACACTGTCACATATCTTCCTCATTCCTCTTTAATTTCCTTAAAAAGCTGATGAGGAACGTACGTGCTTCTGTCTGAAACGCCCTAGTTCAAAAGAAACTACTACAGAGGAACGTTATCTGCTTCTCTATTATTTATACTTCTGTCTGCCGCCCTATCTGAACAGTAATTTGTTTTGCTGTGATTGATGAACCACATTGAACATTCAAATGTTGCCATAGGCTGAAACAACTGGAACTCTACAGAGATAGCATGACCTGTCTCTGACGCATGAATGCAGATTGTTTGCGAAGAAAGTGCTCACCCATTTCCCCCTCATGTTTCTGTGGAAGAGCAGGGATGTGAGTGGGGGGCTGGGAGGGGTGGAGGCAGAGGGCATGTTACCCAATCGTTATTGCTGGGAAGAAAAAAAAACAGTTTTCATCAATCCCACCTACTTCCTGGAATCCTGTCATCAGCAGTTTCCGAGGCAGCTGGACATTTGAGTCAATATTTGATTGTGATTTATTTTCATTTATTTTGGAAGCAAATATATGATCATGTAAGAGAAATAAAAATCAGCCTCTTCAGCCTTAATAAATCTAATTCTTTCAAACAATATCTTTCAGTCAGATTCAATGTAGTCTAATAATGACATTCACCCACATGCACACAGCAAACAGTAAAAAACGAACACAAACATACCGTACCCACACACTCTTATCTCATCTTGTCTTGAGCCTCTATTGGATATCTCCTGTTTACTGATTGTGATAACGAAAGAGAATAACTGAGGTTTCTGTATTAGTTAGTGACCTTACCCACATCATCAAACATCGCCTTGAAACAAAGACACAACATTGTTAGTGAGTGTGGACGCCTATAATGGACTCCACCGCATAAATGTGCCAGCAAAAGTCTCGCCATGAATGTGGTCATTATGTCAAGAACATTCCCGTTAAAGAGGCTTCTGATCCACAGAAATAAAAAGGGGTGACATCATCTGGCCTTTGACCTTGGGGAGATGCAGAAGAAAAGAGGCCCTGAGAGAACCCCAGGAATATGAGGCGCTCGGTGAGAAAGGTCCCCCTTTTTGGAAATACTTTCCTCTCATTCCCGGATCTTTCCGTCCTCACTTCCTCTCTGTCTTTCACTTAGAACTATTCCAAAAGGCAGTGGCTATTGTTCCATATCCTAAAACAGTTATCATGTTTCTATTTAACCAAAAGAATTAACACAATCATTTAATTTGCTGTTTGACAACATGGTGGTGAAATTAAGCATGTTAGTTGGCCTGCTTTGGATATAATTACACAGTAGAGATACTATTAAAACTGATGGGTGCTGCTGGGATGGATGCAGTTAAATGATTGTAAGTCACATTGAAATGTTGTTAGACTCCTTTAGGGAAATGATAGGCTAGTAAACTGTGTATGAACTGTACATTCTTGTTCAAGTAGGGCTATATACGAAGAGGGGCACTATTTCTATTCTGTAGCCTGACATGGCCCATTAGGTTTTGATTAAGCAGTGTTTCAGCCTTGTTATTAAATCATTGTTGAGTGGTAAATTGTACAAGAGCAAACTTCATCAGGGAGAGTAAGTAAAATTCTAATGTTATTTGTATTTCCTGCTGGCATAGGCAAGTATTTCACCTTCATCTGGTTCAAATAGCTACTCTACTTACAATAAGAAAGAGGATTGGTAAAATGGAGGGGGTCTAATGCTGTTGCCTGAACAGTAATAATATGCAAAGCATTTTATTTAGTAATGTCTAGTAATAGCCACCACTGCTCGCCATATCTCGAATAAAACACAGTCATTGGCTGCAGTGATTGTTGGTTTGTGGGGAGGGTGTAGTTGTGCTGTTTGCCATTCCTCGTGAGGCTTCAGCCATTCCACTCTTTGGAGAGACAGTAAGTCTGGGCCTGTCCAAAATATTGAGCTGCTGGCGAAGAGATAACATGCTCTTTCTCTTTCTCTCTCTCTTTGTCTTTCTCGCTTCCTCTTTCCTCTCTCTCTCTCTTTCTCTATCTATCTCCTACTTTCCTATATCTGAGTCTCTCTCTCTCTTTCTCTCCCTCATTCTCTCTCTCTCTCTCACCCCATCAGAGCAAATAGGAACTGCAATCCAAGTCTCAGAGCCAATGTCATCTGGGCCAGTGATAAGGATGGCCTGAGCTTTCGGAGCATTAATCCACTAGCGCTGAGCCACCTCGCTCTCTGGCACACCTCTTATCCAGACGACTTTTTGCAATCCTCAACGAGCGGCCTTCCAAACAGACATCTGCCGCTGAGACTCTCCTGGCTAATGAGCTAATGGGAGATGAATGGATTAGTGCTACACAAGCTTATGTTGTTGGGATAAGAACCAGTTATCTGAGCACCTGATTAGCCACGGCTTTAAGCTGATTTTGAGTTTGTTTGAGTGACAACAGGCCCTGTGTCTTCCTTTATAATAAATATTATCATAAATCTACACACTTCATACATCTTGGATCTCTGTGTGTCTCTCTGTCTCACGCTCTCTCTCTCTGTACATCTAGTACAAAAGGTTGAATGTCTTAGCCGTTAAATTGAGAACTTCTAAGGCTGAGTAAGCTCTCTCTATTTATAAATGTTTGTGTCTGCATGTGTGTGCATTTGTGTGTGTAAGCACCTGCATATGAGGCACATTCATCATCTGAAATCCCTAATGCAAGCCTATCTTCAAAGTTACTGAAGTTCCATGCCCTGGTCACATGCGCACACAGACAAATTTGAACAGTGACTCAGTGATTTGCACATGAGAGAAGCTGCTCATCCTCTTCAGCCAGCAGCGTCAGCAGAGAGCAGGGAAACAGACTGAGGAGCGAGGAAGGAACAGGGTTGTTTCCCCATCACGGTTCCATCCCCAGAGAGGCTCAGCAACCTCGCGCATCCTCTTCACCTTGCAGTGTATGCAAAAATGCCAATGAACATTCTGTCACCGACAAGCTTGTCAAGTATCTCTCTCTCTCTCTCTCTCTCTTTCTCTCAGAATGTTAATGTGGGTCAAGTACTCATGAGGAAGCATAAAGCATAACATTAACATTCCAATCAATGTATGTATGTGTGTAATGATGAATATATATATATACACATACACACACATACAGACAGATATTTACAGTGAGATAGATTGAAAACCTTATAAGTTTTGAAATAAGTCATGAGCACATGTGCTAGCGACTGAATCCTGTGTGTTGCAATAACAAATGATCATTATGGAGAGGAGAAATCCCAGACTCCATAATCTGTCCCATATTGTGACACTTGTGTGTTATGTACAAGGCTTCCAGAATACTGCCAGACACAAATAAATATATGGATGTGTACATGCAGATGTCCCTGACCTACAAACTACCAAAATAGGTGTCCTTATGCAGTGAGGTGTAGGGCATGCTTTAGTCCAGTCAGTCAAAAGACAAACCATGTCCCACTCGGGGTTGTCTCTTCTTTGAGAACCCCTTTTTTGCTCAAATATCATCCCAGGTGTAACTATTTATAAAATTGTGTGTAACGTATACAGCTAAATCTGTCAATTACAAGGACTGTAGAGATCAAAGAAAAAAGCAAAAGACAACCACTTACAGTTTGTTTTTATATAGATACAGTATATCAAAGAGACCCAGACGCAGGTATGTCTTGTCTGGCCACAAATAAAAACAGTCCACAGTCTTACAGTTGTGGTATTCAGCAGGTCCTCCACCATATGCAGGAATTATAACAAAGGGACAGGGTCGTTCAGCTATGTCCTCAGTAATTGGTAGCATCTGTGTCTAAAGCTGTATTCCATGCTGTTTTAAAGAGATAGAGCACAAAACTGGAATGTGTGGCACGGAAGGCGTTTTTTTCCACCCCTCCTTCTGCTAGTCCCAAATGCTGATGAGTCATTTCCAGTGAGTGAATAAGCAATATGTGTCTTCCAGGAATTTGAAACAGTACTAACAACAGTCAACCAAAAAAGTGACACTGTTATAGAATTGTGTAATCCAATGACTTTTGTATATCCTGCGAACACTCAGATCCACCTTCAGGAAAGGCTGTGTTCGTAAAGTTAGCCTAAACAGCATAGTCAAAATAGTAGCACTGACAATGAGATAATGTAGCTTACAAAATACAGGAGTTCTCTTAACAAATGTATGGAGGCTTAATCTGTCCCAGTGGATATTCAGCAGTTATTGTGAGAACAACTTTTTTTTATTCAAAGATCTAATGTGTCGTTGTCTTCATAACAGTTTGTAGTCTGAGGCACTACCTTCGCGTCATGGAATGTTCCTTCTCTGACTGGTGGTGGTGTCGTGAGCACATAACCTCGGTTTCCCAGTGACTTTTACAGTCTGGTGCACATGGGGTTAAATTTTCAGCTACAACAGCAGTTTGTGGGGGAGTTACCGAGATTTAGACTGCAGTAACATCACGGCGCATTCCTGGGCAGTTCTTAGCAGCCAACATCTTATTAGAACCATATCTTAGGCCGGTTGCTCGACTTGATCCATAATACAGGGAAACGCGTCGACATTAGGTTGTCAGCCGCTCTGCCGGACCGGAGAGAGCATTTTGGAGTATGCCAAGTCTACATTCAACTGCTTAGCTTGATATCGGTAAGTGTAGCTTTTCTTGTTTTATTTTTAACAGTTTTCCTTGTCTGTCAAGATTTTTGCAAGTCAATCTTCCAGGTAGATTAATTGTATGTAGCCTAATGTGTTTAAACATGCGACAAAAACGCATTAAGTATACTGATACATCATTAACGCACCATGTAGTGTGTCCCCCGTTTAAGCCGCTGAACCCTACATTTCAAGGTTTTTACGTGGACGTCTTTCCAACCCTTCATTATCACTTGTAAGCTCATTAATTCTCCATCCGTGATTCAAATGATATTTGTTACGGCCTGGCTCCGGGTTACAGAGATAACGAAATCATTTGTATATCGTCATTGTGTATTGTGTTTATTGGCTATTTAGTTCACATTGTTCACGTTGTTCGTTGTAAATAAAATGTCTTGTAGTGGTATTTTTTCGCTTGACGTGTCGTGTGTGTGGTTTTTAATATGCTAATTACGGCTAGGTGACCACAGCGCATCTCGGATGCGCATTTTGGCATGTCCTTTCATTTCTAACAGCATGACGTCTGACATTTCACTTTTTGAAAATACTGACACCGACTGTGCTGCTCAGGTTAATGTCTATTCAGATAGAGTTATCGAAAATGATTGATGTTGGCAGATGATTCTCCTACCAAAATCAGTGTAGTGTTAATGTATATAAGGCTTCAGTGATTTGATATGTCACAAACTGACTGCACGGGCAAATTGATACATGATTGGACATTCAATTCACTTCAATTTTAACCTGTACATTTTATGAATCAGACCCCTGCTTCACTGACTTTGCTGATGAGTCCACTATAGGCCTACTGCAAGTCAAGCTCCTCTTTGACCTACATTCACAAATGCTTTGTATTCATTTAAGTACCTGCACTCATGCCTACCACTTTTTGCATACATATCCGTTCACCTGTTTAACACTCAAAGACCATATAGGACCAGACAGAGCTGTTTTTCTCTAAAGGGGACCAAAGAACCTCCTTTCCCAACCCTCCGGCTTTCTAGTTTGAAGTGCTGAAGCCTTTAGATGTTTTATAGGACGTTGAGAAACCAATGTGACTGAAGAGGAATACTCCCATCCTCAAAGAATCCCCGGTTATGCTGGAGGTGCTTTTAGTTTCCCGCCGAGAGCTGTCTGATGGGCACATTGGGCGAGGGGACTTACTAGAAGCTCTCTGCAAACACAATAGGTGACATTTATGGACAGTGATGAGGAGGGGAAGGGTTGTTCTGAGCTGGGTTAGTTGGAAGAGGATGTATGCTTTCGCAGGTCCCACAAACACAGGTATGAGCTCAGTCCAGGGGAATGTAGAGCACCGCAGGAGACCTTGGTGACCATGATGGCAGTCTATAAAATAAAAAGCGAATGACGCCTGTGTGAGCGAGTCTATATTTGTACCGCTGTATGTGGGAGAATGCGAGAGGGGGGAAAAAAAGGAAAAAAGAGAAAGACAGAGAGTGAGACCAGACAGAAAGAAAGAGGGGAAAACCTTAGCTTTGTGGTTTGCTGGCAACAGTTGACTACATCCCTCCCCCCTCTTTTTTTCCTTTTCTGTGCCCCCCGCCCCCGCCCGCCCTGGCATTTTTAAATGAGGAAATGCCACTGCAAACTTTTGCGTCTTCCCCTCCGCTCTGAGTGGACCAGATAAGACTGAAGGGACACTTTCATCTTCCCAAGTTAGTTGACATTCGGTTGCTCCCCAGTCATAAAACAGAACATTACGAGGAGGGTTGAAAAATGGTCTTTCTGGCATTTATGTGCCCCACAAATCCTGCCAGACATACATGGCTGTTCCAGACAAGGTGGACACATTCCTGCCCTAATACCTGTAGCTAAACAAAGTATGGCTGCTCTGCCCTCTCGACTGCCTTTAACAATGTTTTGAAGGGAATTTTTCATCTTGAAATGTTTCGAGTGAGTCCGACTGTGAGTAAGACACTTTTTTTCCCCCCTCCTGGTACAACGTGTGCAATTTTATTGGAAGCAGATGTTGGCACTCAAACCCATTTCCCTCTTCTCTCTCTCTCTCTCTCTCTCTCTCTCTCTCTCTCTCTCTGTCTCTGTCTCTGTGTCTCTCCCTCACTCTCTCTTTTCCTTTCAGTCCCTCTCTCTTTCCCTCTGTCGCTCTTCCTTTCTCTCTCTCTTTTTCACTCTCTTTCATTCTCTCCCTCTCATTATTTCTCTGTGTTCCTCCGCCTGGTCATTGCTTAAGCCACCTCTGGTCTCAAGCCATCCATGGGTGCGAGTTTAGATGTTCATTAAGATCAGGAGGCTGACACTGACGCTGACGAATGGGCCGACGAATGGGCCGACGATAGCGGACACAATAGCATGGCATGCCTGCTCTGCCTCAGTGGCACGGGTTCCCCTCTGCAGATGCTCCTCTTCTGAGCGCGGGGATGTGTTTTCTGTCATGGGGGGAAGCAAACCGTATATAGGTCAGCATTAGAAGTCATTCGCAGCTGTGAGTACTGCCGACTGGAGTTTCACTGCAGTGACCACATGCTGAGGTGAACTGCATGTTTGTGTCCCACTTTATCTTTACGCACAGGCCTGGGTGACAGCAATATATATATTTATATACATATATATGTTATATACAATATATATAATATTTTGTGTGTGTGAGTGGGTTGGAGAAAGGGGGGACGAGTTGAAGCCAGATGTGCAACCATTTGTTTCCCTTCTTCAGGGCCGTAAAGGACGTTGCCCCCTGACCCCTCCACTCTGCAGAGGAAAGAAAAATAAAAGCAAGAATGGGCTTTTAAAAGGCCCAGGCTCACTTCATTTGGTGGGATGGAATGTGATGAATGCAGCGACCTCCCCCTGTGTTTGAAGTGCTCCCGCTGTGGTTACCTGACTCCTTAAAACTGATCTGAGCACAGTAAACATCTGGGTTGAACCCACCGTTACCCTGCCAGCATGCTGACGGGAAGTGGTGAATTTCATCCACCCTCGCAGTCATCCTGGAGTCCTTCACCCTCATCAGGTTTAGTGTGTTACTGGCCCATGTTATTGCCCCCCCCCCCCCCTCATTTAAGAAAAGGTCATGGTGAAGATGTTTCCACCATCAGGAAGCAGCTGAAGAGATTTGCACCTCGTATTTTTGAGCATTTGCTGGCTTTCCTGATCTTGGATTTCTTATATCTCCGATCTCACAATTGATTGTGAAGAAAGAGCCGCAATCTAATATATGAGGAGTGGCTAGTCAATACATTTGCCAGAGGATTTGTGTTGGGGCCTGTTATGAATTACCAACAGTGGACGGCATGACAGCTCTTTTAGGGTGAAGGTTGTAAAGAGGGGGCTAATGCCGGGTCAAACCATGCATGCCAGAGCATTCAGAGGATTTTACAGGCTTACCCGAAGAACCTGGAGGGCACTGCATTGACAAACCCAATGAAGTACGTGTAAGAGGCTTGTTAATAGTTGTACGGCAGACATTTTACTGTGAAGGTTTGTGTAGGACTACGAGCGAAACACCTCTTAGACCACACATGGTGTGGTAAAGTGTAAAATGGTGGTGTTGCCCCTATAATTGGAAGCCTTACTGCCTATATTTTTCTTCAGACCTTGAACGTCTCATAGTTTTGTCTTGGATAGTGTCAACCGTAATGTGGTGGGTAAGAACAATGCGCTATAATTATTTCAAGCAGATGGTTGGTATGTGTGTTTAAGACTCATTGGTTTAAAAAAAATAAACTACATGTGGCACACATTTAAGAGGGTCTTTTATTGCACCATGCTCTGTCTCGGATCAGGCTCATCAACCTATCAGTTTTGACAAACAGTCAGCCACACACACAGACAGAACAACTGTACACATTACGCTCCCCCCATTTTTGTCTCTCCCTTTGATTGTCTGAGTTCCAAGTTGCTTTGTGCCTTCATTTTGAGCCTTGGATATATTCAGGCCTAGCAGCTAATTTCTACCCGCTAATTATTTCAGCCTTATCACATCAATGCGCCATTGTGTAGGGAAAGTAGTTTCCCCCGTTGTAGTCATGACGTGGGTGCATGGTTGGATGGGAGAGCGAGAGATCGGGCTTGTCCTTATTTCCGCCATCATAACCATGCGCTTCCTTGAGCAATTTACGTGTTGTGTTTGCATACAGCCATTTGTCTGTTGTCAAGGATAGGAAACATTCTCCAGGGCTGTCTCTCCCTCTCTTTTTTGTTTGTGTGTGTGCGTGTGCGTGTGCGTGTGTGTACGGAGTTGTCTCTGGCTGTTTGATGAGAGTTTCTGGATGATGGATTGTGTGTTTGCCATGTAAAGCGAGAAGGTGGCTGCAGCACAGACACAAGCTCGGGAAAACAGCACACAGAACTCTCATCACCTGTCTGTCTCTCTCCACGCCACCTGGGTGCCATGGCAACACCCCCCCACCCCACCGCTGCTGCTGCCGCCGCCACTCCTCGTCTCGCCTCTCGCATGAGCGGACAAGCATTGTGATCCTGGATTAAAGCATTAGGAAGTGTCCATTATCATGTCAGCTGGCTGTCACACAACGGCTCTTCATCTTCAGGCGGCAGGCAAACCCCAGCGCTCATTTCCTCTGGCCTGCTGCAAGAGAGCTGGCTCTGTGGAAGGCTGCAGTGTAATAAGACCTTTGGAGACCCCCTCTCTCGCCACCACACACACACACACACACACACACACACACACACACACACACACACACAGAGAGAGGAGCTAGGAGGAGAATGTGTGAGTGATCCTCTCGCATCCTTTGTTGGGGCCTGCCTAAACCCTTTTGTGAATAGCCTACTCCCTCCTACGCACAGAGGCTGACAAGACACACATGCACACACACTGACACACACACTTCTCTCTTGCTTTTCCATCCATCTCTCACCCCTTCTCAAACACACAGTCCTCCCAGTTTTCTTTATCTATCTGTCTATCTGTCTCTATCTCACACTCTTTCTCTCTCTCACTCTCTCTGTGTGTTTCACTGGTGCTCATGGCCCTAGATTTCCCACCAGGGGAGTTTGTTTGCTTTTGATGTCGTTATTTACTCTCGCCCCACGGCCCGGTCAACATTGGGGGACAGCAGTGGAGCCAGGAGGCACTTCAGCACAGGAAAAAAACCCTCTTGACTCCTATTGTTCTCCCCAACAGAGACACTCCGAGAGGAGATGCACTCAGGGACCCTTCCTTCGAACTTCTGCTTACATTGCACTCTAGTTCTAGGTTACCGAGGGAGGGAAGGAGGGAGAGAGACAGAGAGAGTGCAAGAGGTCCTGTCAGGGCAGGGGCGGTGTGCAAATATTTATGTTTTTCTGTGCGTGTGCGCTGCGTTTTGGCTGGGAAGTTTTCAGGAGTTCTCAGAAAGAGCCCGGCAAGTCTTAAAGCAACAGGGGCCACTCTGTGGTTCATGTACAGATCGTAACGAAGAGGTGATAAACCTGTCACATTCTACACACTGTGTGTGTCTGGTGAGTTGGTTGGTAACTTGATGTTTCCGTGCATTTGCCACCAGACAGGAAAGCCCCATTGTAAGACATTCAGTGTTCTGATACACACGCAGACATTTTTTCCACAGTGCTATATTTGTTATGACTAGAAGGAATACCAAACATGACCACCACAAAAGTTACAAACAATGAACCAAACTCAGCTCAGCTGATTCTAACTCCACAGTTGGAGCACCTTGCTTCCCTCCAGTCCAGACTCTCTGATGGGAGTCATTTCTCCTCACATGCATTATAGATGGTAGGACTTGCAACACAGTTACAGCTTGTGTTTCTGCAGTCAAGCCTGTAAGGCCCATGGGAAGATTTACCGGCTGACCCAGGAACAGCATGTACTGTATTACAATCTGCTGATTTGTGCAACCAGCCCTGAATAAAGGGGTTGTACTTACTGTAAGTCCAAGATTTGTCGTCTTGTCCATTCTCGCCACGTCCTGTATATTCCAGGAATGTTGAAAGGGTGGGGGGCTGCTGATACAGGAAGCGGGCATGGACTAAATCTAACTTGGCCTATTTATCCCCTGCTTACGGCCAGTCTCGTCTCCGTCATGGATTTACGATGTGTGTGATGCTGGTTTGGGTACCTGGAATGTGTTTTGCTCTGATTTACTCCAGACATTCTTGAGTCTGTCTGTCCCCCCCTCTCCCTCTTTCCCCCACCTTTTTTTTAGAGTTGAAAGCTCACAAATACACCTGAGGGCTGGCATGTGTGGTTAAGGTGCCCACACTGCCCTCGTATTGCCCCGCACACTCCAATTCCGAGGTGTTGTTTATGAAGCTACGATTTCCCGTCAGACTGACGTTCCATCATGTTGAGGTTTGACTGGAAGCAGTGCTGTGATACCTTATGGAAAGGTCACTGGGTAATAGGAACTATAATGTATAGTAATGTAAACATTACTGAAAAAGCCACCACTCAAAAGAAATAAATCACTCATATCTTCAAGTCTTTCTTTTAAGAACCTATTTCAATATTCAGAGTATGTCCTTGAAAGAGATAGATGGATCCATTTTCTTTGACAGGCTCTGGTAGTGTTGTCCTAAGACCTGCTAAAGGTAGCAATCCCCCAAAATAGCAGCATATATTGACTTATTGGGGTCCCAACCCACAGGTACAAGAAGGTATATACCCAAACCAACCTTTGCTTTGCTGAGTAGTGTTTCATGTCAGTTGTCAGCAGTTGAACGATTAAGCTGTGGGTAAAGTAGGTAGGTAAGTATGTGCACACCCTGACGTGTGTGTGTGTGTGTGTGTGTGTGTGTGTGTGTGTGTTCATTCCTGTCACCAAATGGTACCAAGCACAGTTCAGACGATAAATAGATGTGCCATTCCCCTGTTGGTGAGTTTGACCAGAATGCGTGAGGAGCGCCGTTTCTCCTCCTCCTCTGTCACCGGGGCAGCTTTGGCGGATCAGCCATGTCAGACAGATTGATTTCCCCCAGGACTTCCAGTCAGAATGTGGAGCAACAGGAGAATAACTCACCCTGAGCATAAATATTTTGCACATCGCCCCTGCCTTGCCCTTCACGTCCTCCCTCCCTCCATCTCTCTTTTTTTTTTTTACTCTCTCTGGCTCTCCCCAGCTCCCCCCGTATGTCTTTTCTCCTTCTCTTTTGTCTTCCCTTGCTCATTTTGTGTGCCTCAAAAATAGTAGTTTGTGATCTTTTTTTGGCAGGGTCACATGACTCCAAGGGGGTTAGCGCGTGAGTGCTTATTTCGTGTACGGGGGCGGGTGGACGGACTTTCATCTCCATGCTGACCGGCCATGCACAGCTGTTACCACGGGGACGGGCAGCTGTTGCGATTCTGGTGGAGGGGCGCATGGGGGTGTTAATAATAGACACACATAGGCACACGTGCACCGAGTGGGGTGAAGGTCACAGGGTGGCCCCGGGGTCACAAGTGCAGGAGTGCGAGCTGATTAGAGGGGGTGAGAGAGGAAGTGTTTATGTCAGGTGACCAGCTGGTGGGAGCAGAACTTTCAGCTGGTCTCTTAGAACTCAGAGTCAGACCTTTCAGTGAAAGATGCATCAGAGCTCAAGAACTCAACACACGTTCAGCCAAATTATGGTCCCTGGAGGCAAATTTAAAGTTAGCAAATTTGCTGTCAAATATAAAAATGTCTTAGCGTTGCAGAGACAACATTTACATTTAGTCATTTAGCAGACGCTTTTATCCAAAGCGACTTACATATGTGCGACTTACAATGTATACACATTTTACATTTACACTGATGGCACCCTGAACATCAGGAGCAATTAGGGGTTCAGTGTCTTGCTCAAGGACGCTTCGACAGGGAATCGAACTAGCAACCTTCTGATTACTAAACGACTTCTCTACCACTGTACCACTGGTCTGTTTTATTTGGAAGCCACACAACCCATAAGGTCCCTTTTGTGGTTGTTTGTAAATATCATGTGTGCTTTGAGGTTTAGTAAAGGATTTAAAGGGCAAAGATCTGGCTGCTTCCTAAAGTAGCTTTTTGTAGCATAAGACTTCTCTTAACTTAAATGAGCCCCCTACAGACGCACGCACACACATAAATACACACACACACACACACACACACACACACACACACACAAACACACCCCCCACAGCTGTGTCCAAGACCGCTTTGCCTAATATTTACTGGTAACACCGTCTCCTAGTAATGTCCATAGGGTGTGGGGACGCAACCTTGTTAGCTTTGAGTTACTGTTTATTTTGACCTCTAGGGAGGAAACGTTGTTAATGAAATGAGGGGGTAGTTCAAGGCTGACAAATTCCAGCTCTTGGAAAAGTTTTGGCATGTGTACTGTGGAGCAAACATCCCAAATATTTGTCTTTGGGACATGCTCCAAGTTGCTTCACTTCCCCAGATTGAAAACAAACAAAGGGGAAAAAAATCAGATCACGGTGCTGGCTTCGCAGGCTTTACTGGTCTCACGGGGGCAGAACACATGCTTGAGGACAGCCTGTTTAAATGTTGGTACTGGACTGTACCTAAATCATCAGTAAACGAAGCTGGGTTCACTGCAAATCCTCAGTAAATGACGCGGGGTTCACTTCAAATCCTCAGTAAACGAAGCGGGGTTCACTTCAAATCATCAGTAAACGAAGCGGGGTTCACTTCAAATCATCAGTAAACAAAGCGGAGTTCACTTCAAAAGCCTGCCCACAATATCACAAGCACAAGCACGTCTTCCCATTGCTGTTATCGGCACAGCTGCTTTACAGGGCAAAAATATTGGTTTAGACACTTCAGATGTGAGCCACGCTTACCACACACACCCTAAATCCAGGCCAAAGTCCACCAGGCTTGTCCAGGCCATATGGATGTTGCAATACATGTCTACACGTCTGCATCGAAAATGTTTTGCGTAGCCCTTCACAATGCAGTCCACTTACTTGAAGCCTGGGCAGGATGTTTATACAGCTTCTGTTTTTAGCAGTGCCCCGTTTGATTCCTGTTAGCGCTGTTGACTCATTTGCCCCGTCCTGATGTAACATGGAGTGGGTTGGGAATATGGAAGTCCCAGCACAGAAAAATGGCAGTGATATATTAGAGTAATACGCCCATGCTCTTGTTTTGAAGGATTTCAGTGCTGGGAGAGATGTTATTTATTTATTTATTTATTTATTTATTTATTTAACGTGTAATTTGTACATATGTACATCAAAAGCCTTATCTTAATGTAGACAGATGTCGGTAAAGGCTTCTGTAGTCTCAACAACATGGCTGACATAACAGATAACAGAAGAGATATTCTCCTCTGACGTCTCAACGAGAGCCTTGACATTTAACCAGTTAAAAGCGTAATCACTGGAAATCAGAGATAGGGCCTTGAACAGGGTAAACATGCAAATGCCTCTGAAAGGCTGGGTTCTTTCTTAGCTTTAAGTATGAGGGGACATTAGGTGATGATGGCTATGTATTATTTACTGATGATGATGATGATGAAGTAGTGGCAAATTACACGGAATAGAGTGGGTGTATCTTTTTCCAATAATGTACATCAATCCTATCATGGCCCTTAAATGAATGTCTTTGCATTCTTAATCTGAACCTACTGTTTTGATGCGGTTTCTTTCTGTATTGATTTTCATTGTCAATTTGTTTCTTTTTCTCCCATTCTTCTTCTGCTTATTTCATCCATTTCATTTCTCTCAAACACACATCTTCCATTCTTGCATTCCTTTAATCCTACTTGTTTTTTTCTTTCTGCCTTCTTCCACCTACACTTTCTGTATTCTCTATTCATGGACTCTCTCCTTTTTTCTCTCTCTCTCTCTCTCTGGGTGTCACCACACTTCCCTCGCATCTCTCTATCTCTCCTCTCCTCTTCATTCTGTCCTCCTACCACTTTCCATCGTCATCTTGCTCTGTGGCCTCTCTCTCTCTCTTAACTGCAGGTGCCGTTGGGCTATGTATCGGTGCTGAGTGTGGCTGTGGAAGGCCATCAGTGAGCAGAGATTCCCTGGTCCTCCTCCTCTCTTCCTCCTCCTCCACCACCTCCTCCTCCTCCCTCCCAGTCCTCCTCATCCTGTGTCGCGTGAGGCTGGCCCCTGGTCGTCATGTCCGCTGACGTGGAGAGCAGCAGCGGCCCGTCCCCAACGGAGCAGCAGCCGCCCATCAAGACACCCTCCAAGAAGGAGAAGAAGAAGGGTGTGTGTGTGTGTGTGTGTGTGTGTGCGCGCGTGTGCAACTGTTATGTTTGTAGCAGAGAATGATCTGTGTGTGGCTACATGTTTGTGTGGTTACATGATTGTGTCTGTAGTCACCTAATGTGGCAGAGTTCTCGTGTGTGTGTGTGTGTGTGTGTGTGTGTGTGTGTGTGTGTGTGTGTGTGTGTGTGTGTGTGTGTGTGTGTGTGTGTGTGTGTGTGTGTGGCAATCCATGGGACTGTCCCTCGGCTCAGTGCAGAGGTATCAGGGAGCGTTTGGGCTGTTTGACACTGACGCCTATTTCAGTGCTGTAAGGAATTTCAGCGCAGCTGTAGTCATTGTCAGGAGAGCTTGAGCGTGGAGTCGTCGAGTCAGTGTGTCATTAGTGGGGAGGTGAACGTGGAGGGGCTGGGTGGAGGGGAGCAGAGCGAGGAGGTCCCGGCCGCACCGGGAGACGGGCCCAGAGTCCACGTCCCCAGCTATGCCGGGAAGCACCGCCACGCCACAAAAAAAGAAAAGGACCACATTGGAGCCGCATTAGACGTTTCCGCTAAGGAGAATTGAATTCAGATTTCCACCGTCGGTATATTACTCCAGATTCTTCCCCTTATCCACTGCAGTCCTTCACATGAAAGAACTCATTGTTTTAGTGCTCTGCATAGAAATGAACTTATTTGGGTTTTTTAGTTTTTTCTTCTTCATGAGGGAGAGAGTTAGAGAAAATGCTTCTCTCATCCATGTTTTGGGTGGGCGATTTGGTTTATTGATCAAATCTATTTCCAACATTCTTTGCCTGGGTTCAAAAGATCACTTAGCAGTTAGTGTAAATATTCATATGATTGGGATACTGTTGTTGGGCATTAGAGGAGGCTGTAAAATGTGTGCAACTGGGTCTATGGCACTTCTTTGGCATTTTCTCTTGTACGTACATTCCCCTTGGGAGGGTGCATATGAAAGTGCTTGTGTGTTTAACAGATGCACCAGTCAGCTAGTTGAATAGTGTGCGAAAAGAGCAGAGATGAGTGACTTTAATTGTGTGTGTGTGTGTGTGTGTGTGTGTGTGTGTGTGTGTGTGTGTGTGTGTGTGTGTGTGTGTGTGTGTGTGTGTGTGTGTGTGTGTGTGTGTGTGTGTGTGTGTGTGTGTGTGTGTGTGTGTGTGTGCGCACGCATACGCTGCTGTTCTACGTCCCATTTTGGCAAAGCCAACCTTTGTTATAGTCTAAAGGCGGCCTCCAGTACACCAAGGCTTTAATCAGAGGGCCATTTGGTGAGAGGAGAAAAATACAGTATGTCAGTTAAAACTACAGAGGGTCTACCTGGGGAAAGAGTCAAGAATTCTTTTTTCTTTTCTTTTTTTTGTCAGAACTGAGTAACTGCCTCTGAGGCACTCCAGAGTCCTGTAAAGAATTCAAATTAAGCACCGCTGGAGAAACAAAAATGAACACGGCTAGTAGAGAATGTTTTTCTTTCTCTTTTCGAGACGCAACTGTGGCCTGTTCCTGCTATTGAACGATTCCAGTAAGTGGCTGATGTGAGACAGAGCTTGTGTATGTCTTTGGGGCTGGGGTTGGGTGAGGTGGTTATGGGGGAGGTTGGAGATCTTGATGTATGAGCGCGGGTCATGCAGACGGCTCAAGCCAAAGATTTTCTTTTTCTTTCAACTTCGCGCTACGCCATTTGACGTCTGCCCGAAAGTAGGTCACACTCTCTCCCCCCTCGAACAGGCAGGGAAACGGGCCGTATCCAGCATTCAGGGGGCCTCCTTGACCCAATACTTCTCTGGATTTATTATGTTAAGCTGAGCCCAGCGCACAGTGGTATTGTTTGTCTTGCTGCGGCTCCCTCCGTACCAGCGCGCTGCCTCAGCGCTGGGATTCCATTACGGCTCTTTTGCTGTTTCCGCAGTGTCTTCCCAGCTGGGCCTGAGACACTCTGTTTATCATTCCCGCCTCTTGCTGGCACGGAAAAACAAAAGGTGCTGGCTCTCATGCATTCTCTGAGCCTAACTGAGTCTCTGCTGACAAAGTGCATCTGGGGTTGGCCGACCGCAAAGCTGTGGGGGGAAAAAGCCTGTGTGAGAATACGTGGTTATAGTCTTGTAGCCAGCATAGCACTAACAGAGGCTTTGCATTCTCACCGGACATGCCGTGCACATCAAGGCAACCACTGAACCTTGAAAAAAAGGGCTCGCTGTATGGGGTGCATGGGGTAACCGTACACTCTGTCCATATGTTTTATTAGCATTAACGTCTAGCTAATCTAAAGTTAATCTCGAAGGGCGTCTCCGGTTACTCTGTGGATAAGAATTAGTATCTCTAACCTTTATCACTGGAGGGTCATTTGCACCTGATTGGCTCTTTTAAGCGTCAGTGCTCAGTGTCACGGCACACCTCATATCATACGTTTCCCAGGGTGCTGAGACGGCCCCAGAATAAGGCCCTCCTAAAGTAGTCGAAAGGTCAGGGGTCAAGCTGTTAAGGACATGCAGTCAAAGCTTGGCACTGATTGGTTTATGATCCCGTTCCCGCAGAGGCCAACTCTATTTTAATAGTCCACACGCACAAATTGCCCTCTGATGGTCCAATTAGTTAAAAACAAGTCCAATATTTTTGCAGGCGGCAGAGTTCTGCCCTGAAAGTCACACACCGCCTCTCCCACATTCCAGGGCAGAAAACACAGACCAGACACTGTCCTCTGTTCCAGCAGTCAGAGACATTAACACTTCCTAACAAAGTCAGTTAATTTGGTCTCGGCTAAGGGTGTCCACACGTCATGGTTGTGTGAGACGCCTGTGCTGGTTTGGTGCCTCAGCCGTAGCTGTTTGTTTGTTTGTTTGTTTGTTTGTTTGTTTGTTCGTTCGTTGGGGAGGTAACGTGGAAAGGAGGGTGGATGGTTGTGGTGATGTGTGTTGAAGTGTCAGAGAGGTTGCAGTTGTCTGCTGGTGCTCAAAGGGAGTGAGGTGGGGGGGATTTGGGGGGGTCTTTTCGGACTTGTGCATGCTGGGAATGTAAATGGTGTCCCTCAGCCAGAGCAGGCCTGTAGCCCTGAGCTCCTGCCAGCCCCTCACCACCACCCTCACGTGTTCTCTTCTCCTCCTCCTTCATCCAGCCCAGGCCCAGGGGATCACAGGGCCCGTGTCCGTGCAGGGAGCCTTGCCACACGGTCAGCTGAGCATGGCTGCTGCCAGCCTCCTGGTGCCGAGTGTAGAATGACATAGAAGTGAGAGCCAGAATAGGAGAGAGAGAGACATAAGAGAGAGAGAATAAACACGGAGTGATCGAGGAAGAGATAGAGAAGGCAAAGAAAAAGGGTTAGAGAGAGAAAGAGGGGAAGAAAAATAAGTTTTGGAATAGATTAAGAGCAGGAGAGTTGAAGAAGGGCAATGGCTTGACTCCCAGCTACTTCAATCTGGGGCCTTAACGTTCATGAATGTTGATTCGCATGGGGGTGGAGTGGGTTCATTTTCTCTTGTGCGTCACTAAGAGTCCCCCCCCCCCCCCCCCCCCAAACTGCCGGATGGTGTAACTCCGTGACATTTTCAGTCATTGGCTAATTTCCCCCTGAACTGAACACCATGTGCTTGGAGTTGGGGGGGTGGGGTTAATATCCATGTAGATGAAGGGAGGTAAAGCCAGCCCTGCCTGCTCCATGGCAAGAGTTGGCCTCTTTTTTTTTTTTTTTTTTCTGAGACTCAAGCCTGTACTACTCTTCTCCATCATCCCTGGCTGTGTTTACGAGCTTCCCCTCAGAGGGGGTTCTGTTCATGATTTCTGGGATAAGTGTACTCCTATGTTCATTTGTGTGTGTGCGTGCCATGGTAGGTATGCACTTCAACACAAAAAACGGCAAGAACAGAGATGGTAATAGACTTGTGTTTTGGACTCAGTCAGGTTGCTTTTTTCCTCTGAAAAAAAGTCCAGCATCGAATACTCATCTCGGTTGTTGCTATAGAAACGAACAGGAGAGGCTGTGGTGCGGAACATTAAGTTTAACGGTCAGCCTCGGAATTTACACCTTCATGGCCACCCTGAATACTCAACTAACAGAACAGCTTTTCCAAGAGCCGGTCTGGACTGAAGCTTAGCCGTAAGAAGAATGCATTCAGCGTCAAAATGTAAAAAGAATGGGTTTAAATCCAGCTTTCCTGTTTCACCCAGTGGATTTCACTCGTCATATTCCACATATTTCCTGTTTATCCACCGTAATGGACAGTCTGTCATCCATGTTGGACTTCTTTCCGACAGTGTTTGAAATGGTGAATTCATCAAACATGTAGCAGTACATTGGGCTGACTGCCTTATGAGTCATAGGTAGTTTGGCAAATTCGAAGTAACTGGGATGTGGAAAGAGTTGTCCTGGCAATGTTTGTTATGTGTGTGGGATGTTTAATGTTGCGTGGTTGGAGGAAGACTGACAACTGCCAAGTGAAGTGTTCTTTTCAGAAACCTAGTGTTTGTGTTATTCATCTCTCTCTCTCTCTCTCTCTCTCTCTCGCTTCCTCCCTCTTTTTTTGACTTTCTTTCTCGTTCCCTCGCTCTTTCTCTCTCATGGCTCTGTTTCTCCAGGTGTAGCCAGCCCAGAGAAGACGGATGAGTACCTGCTCGCCAGGTTCAAAGGAGACGGCGTGCGGTACAAGGCCAAGCTGATTGGTGTGGACGATGTACCCGAAGCCAGGGGGGACAAAATGAGTCAGGACTCCATGATGAAACTGAAGGTAGGTCAAACGGGTATGACTGAGACTTCTGTGAGTACCTGTTTTGTGTAAGAGGACTAATGGTGTGGAACTAAAGTGAATAGATAGATTTGGTATGCTCATTACATGCTTAATTTCAATGTTTCTGTCTGCTGCCCTGTTCTCTGTTTTCCATGGAGTTTCGTGTCGCAAACAACACACTACTACTAGAATCCCACGTACTGGCATTTTCAAAGACAGATTAAATAAATATGGTCCCGGTTCCTTTGAATGCTATGGCACATGTATGTGTGAAGCGGAGAGTGATTTTTGTCTGTGTGCTCGTCTCCTGTGGACAGGGTAAGGCAGCGGCAGCCCGCTCCCAGGGCAAACACAAGCAGCGAGTGTGGGTCAACATCTCACTGTCGGGCATCACCATCACTGATGAGAAGACCGGGGTAAGGAAGCTCACCGCCTTCCTCTTTCTGCAGCATCACTTCTTTATATAGAGCCGAGTGTCACTTGTTGAAATGGACCAATGGCGTCATGCTGAGCGTGTGTGTGTGTGTGTGTGTGTGTGTGTGTGTGTGTGTGTGTGTGTGTGTGTGTGTGTGTGTGTGTGTGTGTGTGTGTGTGTGTGTGTGTGTGTGTGTGTGTGTGTGTGTGTGTGTGTGTGTGTGTGTGTCCTCCTCAGGCGGCTGTGCTGGAGCACGCGGTCAACAAGATCTCCTTCATCGCGCGGGACGTGACCGACAACCGGGCCTTTGGCTACGTGTGCGGCGCCGAAGGCCAGCATCAGTTCTTCGCCCTCAAAACGGCTCAGCAGGTTAGGATGCTGCTGCTGTTGGAGTGTTTGATATTTTTCAAGAACGCTAGGCAACTTGCACTTAGGGATGAGAATCGAGAACCGGTTCCTAGTGAACCGATTGTTTGGAATCGTCAGCCAAATTCTTTAACGGTTCTGCTATCGGTCCTTTGTGGCGTTGCGCATGCGCGAACTTTTTTAGTTTCTTCTTCAGACTGCAGCAAACATGGCAACTAGGCAGAAGCGTTCTAAAGTTTGGCTCTATTTCACACGACAAAAATGACACCTACGCCACTTGTAACCTGTGTAAAAAGTCTATTTCGTCGAAGGGAGGAAATACAACAAATATGAATAAGCATTTGAACACACAGCATGGAATTAAATTACAGGAATGTCATGTCTTCGATGCATGCAGCAGCTCAGCTAATGTCGGCGCTTCATCTCTTTCTGTCAAGGGGAACTCTTCAAAAGTGATCACAACCACTCACTGTGTGAAGCAATTTGCCTTTATTGTGTGTAGTCGATCAAGTTATCTTCTGTCCCTTCGTTTGAAGCATACATTTTAGCTCCGGCATTGGTCTCCCATTATTGATCATTTCACGTTTGGATTGAAAGTCCAGTTTTGAGAAATGTTTGATCGTAACGGTGTTAATTATCGGAGGGCGTGTGTTATCAGCAAACGTTCGCGTTTTCGTGTCAACCCATTATTAAACTGAGCATATCGTCTTTTAATCCATTATTAAACTTAGCATATAGCTACGCTAGCTTGGCTATAGAATCTTCCATTTTCAGCCCCCTACATTGAGGCAGAGGTAGTGTTTGCCTCCCCTCTTAATGTGGCTTTATGTCAGCTCAGCAAATTCAGCGATTTTGTTAGTGCCATTTGTTTCATTGTGTAAACCAGCTTTCACTATATAGATAATCTCCATTTCCATCCAATTTAGCTGATGACGTTCAGAGTCAGACCGGTTCAGAGGCTGGTAGTCTGTCTGGGTCACAGGCTACAGCTAGCACGTCATGTACACCTCTAGCCCATCCTTTCTTCGAGGCAGGGAAAAATAAAATTACCGAGGAGAGGATCAACGAATGTCACCGAGCAGTGACTAAGTTTGTGGTGAAAGGTTTGCACCCTTTTACTACGGTAGATGCCCCAGATTTTCGTTAGGTTAATTTCTAGGAACATGTTTAAATTAAACAGAATACATTTTATTTAAGTTATGTAAGTTTTATTTTAAGTTCAAGAGGAATATGTATAAATGTTTTTGGTTATTTAATTTTTTTTAATGTGTATATACATACTGTATATGGTGTGTGCAGCATTATAGAAAATTATATAAAAGAAAATGAATGTAAATAAACCCGTTTGTGCTCTTTTTTTCACCCCTTGCCCAATAAGAATCGATAAAAGAATCGATAAGGAATCGAATCGATAAGCAGGAATCGATAAGGCATCGGAATCGTTAAAATCTTATCAATTCTCATCCCTACAGTTGCACTCTTGTCATTTCCTGTCCAAAAAGAAGACATGAGTAAAATATCATGCAAGAACTGGCCATGTTGCTTCACCTGCTCATATTTCATTTGGTTTCATTAGTTTGCCGGCTCGACTGTAAATGTTGCCTATTTGTGAGGTTTTAAGTCTCTCTGTCCGTTTTCCCTTCTTTATTGACTGAATTGCCATGCCAGTGAATGCTCTCTGTGCCACTCCCTGACAAGCGCACTGATGGTTGCTGTGCTCCCTCCAGGCGGAACCTCTCGTTATTGACTTGAAGGACCTCTTCCAATTAATCTTCAATATGAAGAAAAAGGAAGCGGAAGGCTCAAAGAAGGTGAGTTATCTCAGTGAAAGCACAGCCAGAGTGAGAGAGGCCTCCTGCAGAGAGCTGTGGTGTGTGTGTGTGTGTGTGTGCACGCTGTGTACATGAGCAACTCCCAGCTACACATCACTAAAGTTCAACAAAACACCATTTTGTTTCAGTATTTAAAAAAGAAAAATTATATTGCTTTGTTGAAATGTTTGTGTGTGTTTGTCTGTGTCTGTAAATCTGTGTGAAAGACTGTATTTGTGTCTGGGCTGAATCCAAGTTCTTTGTTTCATGTGCACCTGATTAATGGGTGTGTCGGAGGCAACAGCTCTCATCAGGTTAGGTTAATTATCATTTAGAACGCCCTCCCCCCTCACCAGGCCCTGGATGAGATCCCTCTCCGGGGTGGTTATTTGCTGGGCTTGTAATGCACTGTAATTAGATCTTATAAACACTGTCACCAGAGGTGAGCCGACTCAGCTGGGCTCCAGTGTCTGTTGATGTGCCATTATGTCAAACACACACAAACATACACTCCTTAATTCCGAGTATAGCTCTACTAGCGTCACACCACTTCCCATGAAACCGAGACGTAGTGTGTGTTTTGTTGTTTCAGTGATCCAGGTGAAACAGCTCACTCAGGATCTCAACCTCCATAATCAAAATGTTTCATGTTTTAATATTTTGTTTTCTTTCATTTACAGGATGAAACAAATAAGGTAGTGGAGGTTTGTATAAATCCTGTGTTCAAAAAATAAATACATCATTAGTCTGTAGACATTAAATGTGTGTGTATTAAACCTTGTGTCTTTCTCAGAATGGCACTGAATCAACTAATGGCAACCAAGGTGACAAATTGAAGGTAGGTCTCTCACTGCTCACACTGTATGTATGAGAGAACATCATAATGTGTAGAAGCGCTATGCTGTGTGTATAAGTGACAACTTCAACAAACCAGAAAAAGAAACATTAGTAATGTATGATGAACATAGTTTTTCTCTACCGTTTGTGCAACTGTGTATCAGCAGTCTCTGCTCCACACCATTGAGATTTAGTACTGTGAAAGTCTAGTGATGGAGATCAGTCTTTATCGGCCTCAGTCTCCGGTCACGTCGTGTTACACAATGCAGGTGGATGGACAGAATGTTCCAAACTGCCAACTTCCAAAGCTCTCAGTGTCAGTGATTCAAGATTTGTGACACCACCTTCAAGTCAGGTGGCACTGCAAACACTGTGTTCCCACGTGTCCCCTCACCAACACAGTTTCGATGTGTTGTTGCCCTTTGGGTTCAGCTGTGGAGGGATCTTCAGCACTGGTTATGTTGAGCCCTATAGTGCCCTCTGGTGTTGGGTGGTGAGTTTTGCATTTGAGGTTATTTGCCAAATGCTTAGTGTTACAGTTTTTTACAACTGCTTAAACACATTTTCTGATAAATAAAAAAAAACTCTACACACAATTCAGATAATTGCACACACAAAATGCAGAACACCCCATATCTCAAAATTAAACACCATTCAAAACTCAATAATCCATTTTCAAAATCAAATTTTTGCATCAAAAGGCAAGCACAGCTATGTATTTGGTTAGACTTTTTGGATCACTAAATAGACTAGTATATTTAGTAATATAACTAGTGTGATAAATCTAAAACACTCTTGTGAAAATGGTTACAATAGACTGAATGTACAAAATACACAAATACAGTACAGTACAGTAAAAATGTACAGGATACAGGAAATACAAAATAATATCATTAAATAAAGTTCATGTTGGCAAAGGACTTTTTAGACTTCATTACCAAAACAGTATTTCAAAGTTTTCAGTAAAGAAAAAAAATCATATACAATATTGTGTAGTATTTAAGTTATTTTTTTTTTTTTGACATGAATGTGAGCATACCCAGCCTCCTATTTGGGTATTGCCACAGCAACACATCGGCTCTGTCTTGCAAAAAGGGTTTTATGTAATTGAAAAATTGAAAGGGCTAAGAATGATCTCATAGTTTTGCAGATTTCGTGTGGGGTTTTGCCCTTTTGAGTGTTTTTAGAAACTGTGTGTGTAGGCAGTTAAATTATCACAACATATGTGTGTGTGTGTGTGTGTGTGTAGGAGGACCATGTCCATGGGGTAGATTTGGGGCCCCGTTGGTTGCGACCCACAGTGATTTTGGCCCCTGCTGTGTCCGCAACTCCACCCCACCCCCACCCTGAGAGTTAAGGAATTAGGTTAGCAGACAGGAAGTGCGCGAGACGAGCCACATACCGTCTGCAGACTACGGCCATGTCACCGCTCAGAGCACTACAGCCAAGCCCCCCGCGGACTCTGTCCTACTGCTGGACACCAGCATAGAGGCACAGGGCTCTCTCTCTCTCTGTCTCTCTCTTGTCTCTCTCTCTGTCTCCCGGTGTCAGATGGAAAACAGGGAGAATACAGAATATGTGATCACAAAACTCATTAGAAACACATCCCATCCCATTATTCTTTTGAGGGTCTATAGGGGTTAGAAACGCTTAAAAAATAATTATACTTACAAGTTTTGTTCTCTCTCTCTCTCTCTCTCTCTCTCTCTCTCTCAGGGCATGGAACAACTGGACTTGTTTGGAGACATGTCGACCCCACCAGATTTGCATTCTCCTTCGGTGAGTCCTACAACAAAGTATAAGCGCACGCAGAGTCTGAAAACATACTCAAACATAACTCTCTGCAGTCTGTTTATGCTAGTCTGATCCAGATTAATGTGCGTTCCACAACTGGTCTCAGCTCAGGTCAGCGTGACAAAACACTACTGCTGTTTTAGTGTCCTTATCTGACCCATAACATTCTGAGATCTGCGTGGCAGTGTGATATTAATGCTTCGGCTAACCAGGGTCACGCTAAACCGACCACTGCAGCTAACATGCTGCTGATGGAACCAGAGAGACGGTTGTACGTATGGCGGGGGGGGAGCGGTTTGACGTCAGCGCAGGGAAGTCTGTTAAAGCGAGCGGTCCTTGCCAGTATGTGAGCAGATGTCTCCGTGTGTGTGTGTTTGTTTGTGTGTGTGTTTGTGTGTGTGTGTGTGTGTGTGCCTGGGCGCTTGTTGTGTCTGCTCCCGAGCCAAAGCCATCCAGTTCAGGCCCGGCTCAAGGAAATGAGGTCTAAGGGAGTAACGGAGTTGGGCGTATGCCAACAAACAAAAACCGTCTGTGTTGTTTCTGTGAGGCAACATTCAGCAGAGGCTGGTGGCTGAAACTTTCTAGTCTAATAAGGACTGATGCTTAAGAGGTATTGCAGAGGCACTGTGCCTCAGAATATCCTGTTTTCCACTCACTGACATGGAAAAAATAGCATTTCAAAACAGGCTCTGTTGCCTTATGCTTGAATTACCTTGTAAAGGATTTTGCCTGCACTCATACCGTATTTTGTAATATCGCAAAAGGATGAAGTTAAAATGAATAATGTAATCATTGTCAATATTTGTATTGTGCTGATTTTGTTTTTGTCCATATCCAGTGAGCCAAGTTCTTCATCAAAACCACAATGTACAGCATTGTTTGTAAATGGATAGATGTCTAATTTTGTCGTGTTGAAATGGTTTTGAAATAATGTTATTCTACCTTTCCCCTGCTGAGCAATTACGTCCAGGTAAACTAACTGACAAACAAGTGCAATCATCCATCAGTGCGTGTACTGTGGGCAAATCATCTGTTCAAAACAAAGCCATGACTGCATACTGTATTTGGACTGCTGTGGACCCATCACTCATTAGCACACTACATGTGTCACGCTAACGACATAATATTCACAGGGGCTTTGTGATATCATTGCATGGAACATACCATTACTTGGCATCATAGTAAGTCAGTAGGGGGAGGGAGAGAATCCAACTAATTTTTATTTCACTTTTTCCTCATCCTTGATTCCCTTCCTTCCTCTCTTTGTTGTTTTTCCTTTCTCGCTGCTTCCTTCTTTTCACCATTTAACTGTCTTTTTTCTCTCTGCCTTATTTCTGTTGTACTTGCTTTTCTCCTTCACTCCCCATGCACGCTCTCATTCTTTAACAACCCTCTTCCCTCTTCATTCATCCCTTTCTTCTCTCTCTCTCTCTCTCTCTCTCCTCCATCTGTCTCTCACTCTTACCCACTGCAGGAACCCCAGGACATCCTACTGATGGATCTGTCCACTGAGATCGACAGCAACCAGAACTGCGTGAAGGGCAACCCCTTCACCGCCTCCTCCTCTTCCTCTGTCCTCAGGCCCCAGCCCAGCCTCTCGCCTGAGAACCCCTTCTCCTCGCAGCTCAGCTTCTTCCCCACCCCCAGCCCGGACCCCTTCAGCGACGACCCCTTCTCCAAGAACGGCGAGCGTGCCGTCTCCTCATCCTCCTCCTCCTCTTCGTCGTCCTCCTCCTCCTCCGCCGCCCTGCGCCCCTCCAGCCACGAGAGCCCCTCATCAGTTGCCTTCTTCAATGGCACCGGCGGTAAGAACGGCGACTCGGACTACCTGGCCCAGCAGTTCGACCAGATCTCCAACCGGACGGCCGTTCAGGCCCTGAGCAACGGGCAATGGCCACTGGACGCCAGGGCGGGGACGGAGGCTGGTGCCTGGACCCCCACGGCAAGCGCCCCGGTCCCCATCCCCGTGCCGGTGCAGGAGCAGAACGGCCACCACGGGAAGGCCGTCCCTAACCCCTTCCTGGAGGCGGCCGACAGAGGTCTGCCCATGCAGAACGGAGTCAATGCCGAGCCCACCGCCGCCGCCTTCACCGCCCAGGCCAAGGACTCGGTCATCATCAGCCCTCCTCCGTTGAATGCCAAGGGCGGGCGGGGGAGGAGGAGTGTGAAGGTGAGTTAGAGAGAGAGAGAAAGGAACCGTGAGCGTATCTGAGTCTCTGCAGTTCAGAGCCATGTGTGTTCTATGCAGAGGTGTAAAAAGTACTGAAATGTTGTACTCAAGTAAAAGTACAATTACTTTGATGAAATTTTACTTAAGTACAAGTAAAATTACCCATCTAAAAATCTACTCAAGTAAAAGTAAAAAGTAGTTCATTTAAAATGTACTTTAAGTAAAAGTTACTTAGTTACTTTCAACAACTTGATGGGGGCCGCTCCTATATAGTGCAAAAAAGGACAAGGGGTCATAAATCCAATACAAAAACTAGTTATTTTTTATTAAAGGAGAATCTTTAGAAATATAAGTCAGTGTTTCCCCTAGGTTTACAGCTTTGGGGGGGGGGGGCTGCGGCACGGTGCACGCTTAAAGGAATCATGGTGTTCATGTGTTTCTTTTAATGACAGCAGTCAATATAACAACTAAACATCGGAACATGTCTTTTTATGACAATTATCCACAAAGTGTGCAGCTTTTGTTGCTGCAGTGGTGTATCTTTCTGGGCTTCTGGAAGAAAATTTTTTAAGATATTTGCGGCCTAAAATTCCTGATTTCGCAGGAGCTTTTCCAAAAAGTTGCGATGAAAGTTTTTATTTTTAGGTTTTTGTTGCAATGAAATTGGCGAAACAAGTGAAAGTTGCGATAAAAAGTTATGAATTGTCCTCTTTGTAATTATAATTGAGTTATTTGTTGAAAAATAATTGATTATTAAACAAACATTAATTCATCAAGAACAAAACGATTGAGAACTGGTCCTCTTAATAACCTCACCAATATGCCAAACAAAAGATTACCAGGACTACAAAAATGTAGCAAAATAGGCTTTACTTATCCACAACAAAGTGCACATGTTGGCATTACAAAAGGACCAGTACGACTGAATAAGATGTTATGAATGTCTCAGCCTTCATATGACGAAAAAAATAAAAAAAAACAGCCTGTGTCACTATGATCTGTCTCGTCATCTGACGTCCTGCCTGTGTTTCTGCCGTTCTCATTGCTTATCAATCTGTTTTGCTATCCTTGTTTATTTATTTTATCCGTATAGGTGTTGATGTTCAATTTCATATATTAATTTAAAGTCGTCCAATTTCAAGTCATCCATTCTTCAACACTAGCTGCTACCTTGTCTTCAAACAGAAAGTAACGTTAAATCTCCATGGCAACAGGTCTTGAGGGTTTGGCAAATAATCGGATTTATTGCTTCCTTCATTATTCACAGCAAAATAAATAATTTTCGTTACATTTCATAGATTTATTAGCAGACTCTATGTAAAAAGGGCCACGCACAACTCACGGAAAAAGATAAAAAATGGAAGCCAGATCTATTTCTGAATTTTCGGTGCGGACATTCTGTACGTACGTTCTGTTTCCACGTCTGTTGTAGCCATTCTCATTGGGCCTCATTGTCGACCCTACCGAGGAAAAGATCTCTGCCGGATTCATGAACGCCTGGATATTAGTTTTTTAAAGCTTAAAAGTGTCCGTAGCTGTGCACTGGTTCTTAAGCCCAATTCTGTCCGCTGGTGGGAGCGTGCTCACCTGTGTGTGCGCGCACGTGTCTGTGTGTTTGTGCGCATCGCGGCGGAACTCTGCCATGCGCGATACAGAGAGCAGAGAATTGTAAACGCGCGACCATGTAGAGACAGAAATTACATGCCGTCGTGTAAATAAGATAAATAACATAAGGCTATTTATTTTGTTTAATAAAAGAACAAGCTATAGACCTGTTCTATAGGAAAGGTAACCTTAAATTACTTCCGTTGTGATTTGGCGCTTTATAGAAAATAAAATTGAACAAAATTAACTTGACCTTCCAGGGGGGGCGGGGGGTGCCGTTGGGGGGGCGGGGCGCCCCCCTAATATAACGGTAGGGGAAACACTGTAAGTGCAATGACATTAAACATGTCAAACATTAAACATGTCAACACAACATTTAAGAACTTTTGGGAGGACATGTCAAGACATGACAGCTAAAATAAAAAGTTAAAATACCGCTGCCCCACTTAAACTTTGGTTACTTTACTTGTGTCCACCTTTAGAGCATTAGTCTACAAACTTCTTGTTGAGTTTGAGCAGCAGCTGATTTTCAAGATGAGTAGAGTTCATCCGGGCTAGCTTTGCATTGAACAGCAATCCAGCACAGCTGAAGAGTCGCTCGCACGCGGCCGAGGCAGGTAGGCCAGTATTGAGTTTCAGGGACAGTTTTTTGATATTCTGAAAGGCGTTCAGCAGATCCATATTGACTGAGACACAGGCTAGGTACCCTTCTAACTCCCCTGTACCTTCTGGACTTCATTGAGGAAAATAAATCATCTTCATCTGATGAATGTTGTCCAACTTGCTCCAGCCTCCAACATCCGGTCAAGGTGTTGTCTGACATAGACTAGACCTGTAGAATGACAAACAACATTTCTGACAATTAAGTATTGAGCTGCCATCAAGATTCAAGAGTGCATCATAACACAGAAATAGCTATAAATAGCTACTTGAGATGACAGACCTACAGTATACATAATTATAGCATTATTTTCTATTTCTACATGCATCACAATTCATAATCCTCAATTCTTGCTAACCGGGACCCCTTAGCATGAACATGAAAGACGTGCACGTTGCAAAGCCACCACTTATCGTTATCAATATCTGACTAAACATCGTGATAAATTGCAGATAACGACATACACATTGACTTGTCCAACTGTCTGAAAACGATGGTGTGCGCATTCACATTGTTCTGTTTCAAGGCATGGGAGGCAGCCAAATGATTAGCCTAATATCAGTTTATGTGGTGTATTTCATTGCTGATGACTGATCTGCAGTTTTTAACACAATATGAGAGACTGAACATAATAATTCTATGACCTGAAACGAATGGAAGACAGGAATGGTATTATTAGTCTATTGGATGACCGCTGTCGACGTTAGCATACTCAGGTCGGTTGCAAGTGCTAGCCAAAATTAGGCTACTACCTACTAGTGCCATGAAACGCATATTTTGCTTAATGGAGCAAAGCTAACTAAATGACAAAAACGCTGTCTGAACTACTAATGGAAAGGGACAAATAGTGTACTTACCAACACATGCTTGCGCAGATTTGAAGATGAATTTGTATAAGCAGAAAATTCTGACTGACGGATTAGGCACAGTTTACACAGCATATAGCTGTTGCCTCTTTTACGTTGGAAGGCAAACTGCTTGCTGAGATGTGGCCACGGGTTTTCTTCATCTTCTTTAATTTCAACTGGCGGAAAGTTCGGTGCTTCAGCTTGTTGGTGGTCCGCAGCTTGTTGGTAGTCCGCACTATCATCTTCCTCCATATCTATCTCTCGTGACTCGGCACCGTACTGGTGCCTTGCATCGACTCCATCATCCACTCTATGCAGCATCCACCACTGCAGTGAGCATTGTGGTGCGCGATTCCTGCCTTGAACTATGTTTTTTTTTTTTACTCAGTAACGGATGTAATTTCCAATGTAGCGAAGTACAATACTTCAGTCAAAATCTACTTAAGTAAAAGTAAAATTACCGATTTAAAAAACTACTTAAAAATTACAAAGTACACAAAAAAACTACTCAATTACAGTAACGTGAGTAAAAGTAATTCGTTACTTTACACCTCTGGTTCTATGTATATACAGCAGCAGTTTGTAAACCCTGCCTAGTTTAAGCTGGATGACTGTTCTCTTAGTTGCTTTGAAAGAGCTTCTCTAAATATGTTGAGAATGTATGTATGGACTTTTTCAATTTTTATTTTATTTTTAATTTTAATTTTTTTCCTATCCCCATCTCCCCCCTCCTTACTGGACTGAGCTACCTATGACAAAAGAATACCACCAACATTGTTGTGTGGCAATAAAGTTTGTATCTATCTATCTATGAAATTTTAGTATGAAATGAGTGCATTATTGAAGTCTGCTGAAGTGAAGTTGACCTTCATCTTTGGTCAGTGTCCCCTAACATTCTTCCTTTTGAAATCACTGTGCTCCGTCATGCTTTTGCTAATGCATTTTGTCTTTCACTTTACTGCTTCAGTGATTTATCTCCCAAAGGTAAGGCTTGGTTTGACAGGAGCTCTGCTCGACTGCTTCACTGCCCTAGCTCTCTCTCTCACTCTATCAGGAAAATAATGTAATTCAATTCTTCTTTGAAATTTTAAGAATATGCTAGCTGTGACAACTCCAGTATTTTATATCCATCCTTTAATCTTCATATATATATAATTTTTTTTGTTTTTGTTGTTTGTTTCATGGACAGTCTCCTACAAATGAAAAATCTGGTACAGACCCATTTACATCGCCCAGTCACACAGAGACACCATCTCCGCCTCAGCCAGAAATGATCCCTGCTAATCTCTTCATTAAGAGTCCAGTGAGCACCTCGGATACTATGGCTGCTCTCGGTAAGACACCATAAGGACCCCACTGAAATTACAAAAGTCTTAAGAGTTGTAACTTCATTGAAACCAGTGCAAAGCCAATAGGTTGATCTCGTAATGTTTATATGACTGTGGCAAAACCTTGATTTTTGTTTGTCTTGTTTTCTCCTTCACAGGAGGGTTGACTCTGGGTCCTCCTCCAGCTCCAGCCCCTAGCTCAGCTCCCTGGAGCCAGCCTCTATCCTCCATCTTCCCGCCTGCCATCTCCACTGTCTCCCAGCTGCCCAACAGCCCTTTCAGCCAGCCTGCCGCCTTCCCCGCTGCACTTGCACCCACCTGGGGGCCCGCCCCGGCAGCCTTTGGCTTGGCCTTCCCCCCTGCAAGCAGCCCTCCATCCTGGGTTCAGCCTAACCCCCCTGTCTCCAATGGGACTTGGGCCCAGCCTGCCCCAGTGGTGAACCCATTCCAGGCCTGCGTGTTCCCCATGCCTTCCTTGGGTCTAGGGGGACTGGGTGGGGGGCAGCCCGCCTCCAGCCCCCCGCCCCCTGAGGTGCCCCCGCGGGCAGCACCCAAGGTGGAGAGCGATGCCTTCCTGGACCTGGACCCTCTTGGGGACAAGAGCATCAGAGATGTGGCCGTGAAGGACATGTTCAAGGACTTCCAGATGGCCAAGCCTCCAGCGGTTCCTGCTAGGAAGGGTAAGGGGCAGCTGTTAAGCTCAATACTTCTGCTGCAGAATGGGCCAGTATCAGGTGCCCTCACAACACCCTGACTGTAACATTGATGAGAGAGCACTAACCTTTCTTGTAATTAATTAGTTAATTTATTCTTAAATTAAATTGTTAACTTTAATGTAGTCGCTTTAATTGTTGTAAATGTTAATTAATTATGTACATTATGAAGTTGCGCAATTTTTTCCCCCCACTAAATTAAACACAAATTCTTTATTTTAATCCTGTTCTAAACTGACTGAAATTCCAGAAGTTTTAGGTCAATTCCAAAACACCTTGAACCAGTATGTTTCACAAGAACACTTTGTTGAATCTGATGTGACAGAATCTTTCATTTGATTTCTTCATTCTTTGACAGAACCAGTGAAACCCCAGACTATAGGTCAGGCCCCTTTTGACAACCCCTTTGGAGCTGGTGTCTTTGGATCATCTGCACCCATGACTGTGAGTACAGAACCGTTCTCTCTCTCTCTCTCTCTCTCTCTCTCTGTATATGTACATTTTTATGTTTTATAACATTATGGTTCAGTGTTGCCACATCACAATAACTGTTGAAAAACCAAAGAAATCTTAATGCATGTAATTTGGTTTGTAAATCTATAGTAGATATTTAGAGAAGGGAATTAATCCAAGGCAGAAAAAAAAAATCAAAACAGTGCGATTCGGCAAGCTTACCAGTCCACAGAGGAATGTCGAATGCCATGCTTATGGCTCACTGGGTTTCCCCATCTCCTAGTGAGTAATATCTTCCCCTCTGATATTGGTAGAGTGCACCTGCCATCAAGTCTGGAGGGCCAGACCCTTTTAGAGACCCATTCGGAAACCCTTTTGCATGACCAGCACCTGCACTCAGGTCAACTGAGTCCAATTACTGTAAGTATAGTCAGGGAACTGTCCTTAAGCCTAGCATGTGTAGATATAGCATACATGTACATCGGCGCACTGCATCAATACAATTACATACATCTCTTGCTCATCTGCTGCTGCTGCTGCTGCAACATTTAATGGAATATGTTTTTCTTTAGCATGGTCCTAGTCTTCCTTACACATGCATGCAGAAAGCCTTCATGGCTCGTTACAGAAGTGTTGACAGTGCTGGTATTTTTATGTCTATGGTTCCTGTAGGTGCCCTCTGGAGGTCCAGTGTTCACCCACGACATGCACCCCTGCCTCAAGGCAGGTTTTTGATGTCCACAACACTGCCCCCCCCCCCCCCCCCCCACACACACACACTCCTCCTCCTTCCCTGCACCCAACACATCCCCCACGCCCCCACCCTGTGTGGCTCCCCTCGGCAGTGGCTTCAGCATGCATTCACAAAGAGCTGGGGGACTTGCACAGTGCCTGGGGAGAGTGCAGCCAAAAGAGCTCCGGTAAACTGCTTTAAATTCCTGACTTGAGACTGGACAACAAAAAAAGAGAAGCGCAGGACCTGAGACCGTGATCGCTATCAAAGGAACTTTTCGGGTATGGAATTCAACTGCCACTAGCCATAGAATGAAGCACAAACCCAAGATGGGGATGGGAGAATCTTTGTTCACAAGAGCAGAAAAAAAAAAAAAAAAAACTTGTGTAAAATCATGTTCCAGTATTCAATGTATTTGTTTTTTTTTTCTTTTTTCTAAAATAACTTTTGAAATGCAGTATTATTTGTACTTGTTTTCTCAGCAAGTCTTCTATCAATGACGTGTATCTCTAGCTTAAGCCTTTGAGTGATTCCTGAAATTTCTTGAGTAACATCGCAAATCTGTGTCTGTGCGTGTCTGCGTGAGGAACACCATGACAACACAATACAAGGCGCATACTTATGTTTACCCAGGTGCTCATGGTTTCAAAGAGTGGAAGGGCCTGGTGTTATCACTCCTATGGAGATGGCGATTGGCGTGAGCAAGGGCCGTCTACATCAGCCTTGTGAGCCTCTCTTGCCTCAGCACCTCCGCATCATTCACAATCTTATTTGACCACACTCATTTGACACACTCACTTATTTGACATCACATCAATCAGTGGTGTCACAGAGTGGGAATCTTAAGTCTTAAGTCTTAAGTAATCCCACTCGCTGTATTCCATATATATATATATATATATATATATATATATATATAAATATAAACTAAATTATAGTTTATAAATATATATATATATATATATATATATACTGTAGAGATAATCTGTTGGTCTCAAAGAGATTGGTTCATTGAGAGCAGAGGCAGGCTGGACATGTATCTCTCTTGTGCCACCATGTTGCATATTTTCCATTGTAAAGAGGTGTGTAAGAGCGAGAGGGAGCAGTGGTCACCGTGGTGTTGCATACGAAAAAAAGAAAAGTAGAAAATGAATGCCTTGACTGACAAATGAAGTAGTATCTCACAGTTAATTTTGTAAGTGAAGATGTTTTTATGCTTGTGTGTGTCAGAGTGTGTGTGTGTGTGTGTGTGTGTGTGTGTGTGTGTGTGTGTGTGTATATATTATATATATATATATAAATATATATATAAATATATATTTACTCTGTTGTGCACTACCATTTATTTTGGATGCTGTGTAACTGAAGAGAATCAAGTCCTATAGTCCTTGCAATAAACTGGAATTGTAGTTAGTTGAATGGACTATGAATTTGACCTTTTTGATCTGTAATGGATTTCATTAAATGTATTATTCGCTTTGCCTTCAACAGTGGAGCACTCTATGGCTTTGGTGAAAAGTAATTTGTATCCCCTCCCATTGCTTTAGTTTACATAAGATGAGCATTTTTACTAGTATGAAACTGATTACCATCAAGATTTTGTAGACAGCTGTTTTACTTCAACAGTGACATCTGCTGGACAGTATAGTAACTACTAGCATTGTACGTCGCATCATCAGGAGACATCACCGTAGCAACTAGTGTTTTGCACTGCATCAAAATGGGTCAGCACTAACATTATTAATTAATTATTAATAATAATACTTTATTTTTACATAGCGCTTTTCTAGATACTCAAAGACGCTTTACATAGGGTGAAGACAAACAAACAAAACAAAAAATAGAAAGAGGATCAAACAAAACAAACAAACAGATTAGCATACAGCATTGTATCTAGCAGAATTGTAGCTACTGTTACCACAACTACAACTAATAGGAACTGATATGTCAGCTTTGGCAGATATTAACACTTAAATGTACAGCCCACGATTCTGCCAAAAGGTTGACGAAATTTGAGCTCAACAGCCAAACAAATGACACCCCTACTTTCAGTGTAGGGATGCATTCCTTTTTTTGAGCGCACACAAAGTGAACAGACAGTTAGGAGCAATTCTCTGAATGTAACAAAAAAGATTCAAATCGCGGACCACACCTTTTAATATTAAATCATTTTAGGGCTTGTTTCTTGTTGAGCAGTTATGAATGGAAATGCAGTGTAACACATCAACAGGTATTTAATTCAGACACAGACAGCTAACTGTTAGCTGCTAACGCCATGTTTCAGAGTTCACTGTTTAGGGACTCTACATTTTATCCAACTCGTCTAAAGTCTAGGGTTGGATGGTAGTTGCAGATTAACTAATAAGTATGATTCAGGTCATCTTTGGGAAATAAATGTGCTGAGAAACCGAAGAGAAAATCAGTAACTTGATAGCCTGCAGGGATATATGTCAAATATAATTTAGGAACCCTCACACAAACAGGAAATACCACCCAGTATCTGAATGTAAATGAAACTATGGTTACTGCAAACCCTTCAATTCAAGGCATTTGCATACTTTTTCGAGGTGCATTTAAAGTATGAAAACAGTATACTGACTTATATTTAAGTGTTGTTGAAATATATTTAAGTGCAACTTGGGTGTGTTATTTTGGAACATGTATATGTATAGTTTAAATATTCTGTTAGATGAACTACACATATCAGTGCATCAGAACTATTCATTTTGAACTATACTGCATCTCCAGTATATTATGGTATGTTGTTATAATGTTTAAATATGGGTCTAACCTGGGTCTACACGGTACCAAATCTGCACCCTGACAGCAATGCCAAAGAGCATGACTGCTATGTGGGGTACTCTGGGATGGGTGAAGCATTGGTGTGTGGGGCACCCTGGGATGGGAGAAGTATGGTTGGAGGATGCGTGAGGGATGCCTGTGTGACTGTCACTACGGATCAGTATGTGCTCTGACTGCCATACCAATGAGCCTGGCTGTTTGACATTGTGGTCAGGGTGCAGGTTTGGTACCTGTAGACCCAGGTTCAAGTGCCAGTAGCTACTTACAAAATTATGTCATTGCTAAAGCTATCTTTAAATTAAACTACCTGTCCAACAGAAAATGGGCAACTTCGGCACCACTCTGGGAAAGGCACACAATGCTGTAGCCTGTCTCATCTTGGTTTTGCTTCATGTTTTCGCTTATTTGACAACGAGGATTCAAGTATGATCTTCCATTTGTCAAAATGTGTGCTCTCAAACTTCTCACAACACAAAATGGTTGGGCAGCACCAGCAGCCACTGATTCCTCTTCTTTCATCTTTTTTGCCTTCCAACCGGCTGATAGGTGAAAATTCACTCTCAAGTTATCTCAGGACTCTGGAGTTGCATATAAGTATATTTATTAGACAACAACAACAAGCTCGTTGGGCTCACCCACGTCCCGGCAGGTCAGAGAGAAGCACGGAGAGAGAGGGAGCCCGGGCTTACTCCCAGCCTGCAGCAGACGAGAGAGAAGCAATAGTAAATACATCGCACAAGGTTTACAGAAGTTTAGCGTTCAGCAGGGATAACCACGTGGTGGATCTCTGACGTCCGAGGCTCCATGTCTTGCAAGGATGGCAGTTTTGCCCAAGGTCGGAATAAGCACAGTTTGACCCTTCTTATCACCTCTGGTCTAAACATGCTCTTGTACATATGCAGACTAAGTGGCACCTAATAATCTAAGTTACACACACACACAGAAACACAGAAAAGCCATGTTCCTGCTTACATAAGCACATGATTCACACAAGGTATATATTAATACAAGGCACTTGATTCATATATTCTTAAGTCATTAACAGTGCCTGGAAATTATCTCCATCACCGGCGCCACCAAATTCAAGTTGCTACTTCAACATGGTGGCTTTCATGGAAGACGACCCACTCTTAAGTAGATATGAAGGGCTCATTCTAAGCTAACGAAAACACAACAATTTGTAGTTACAGGTGATTATACATTAATAGAAACATATTTATGAATACTATATTCCATTTCTGCTGATAGATCCCCTTAAATCCTGCATACTGCACCTTTAAGTCCATATTAACATTTGATCAAATATGATATTTTAGGCCTGTGTATGCTTATATCGATGAACGTTCAGAGTACTAATAGTCTGTTTAAAAAAACATGACATAGTCTTTACATTGTTATTGTTGTAGCGAACCAATTCTTCAAATCTTAAAGTTGCTACTTTAATGAGAGGCAGACGACCGAATGCGATGAACTGAAGTTTATTCAATCATACAGACTTCCAGCCAATTTGAGTAGTGGTCCATGGAGCATCTCTGTCAAAAATCAGTGCATTTACTACTACAATTTCCGTCACTTTGCTTTTCCAATCGAAAACTAAACACTTACGAAAGTTGAGCCAATCAGAATATTCTGCTCACTTATTGCCTAAAAACATTTCAAGACAATGGTGGCTTGTGAGAGCAGGTGTGTGTCCTTGAGTATGTTTACAACTTATCGGTAGGTTTTGTCTTTGACTAGTCTGCATCCCCTATATAGAGACCCTTTCATTAATACTTGGCTGTCCCGACAGCCTGCACCTGTAGAAACTGTACTGTCTTGGTTGTCGAAAACAGGCCTTTCTGCTTGACCTTACATGACACTCATCTCTGCACACAGGCCTTTTTGCCTGACCTTACATGACTTGTTTTTGCAAAACTGCTCCATGTCCACCACACCACTGTATTACAACCATTGTATTTTTCTACATTATTCATTTTTATCATATATATATTCCTCTCAGTTGTACTTTGGTGAGACTAAAAACATAGTAAAAGATCAGTATAAACAGCATTTGTATCATATTAAATCATCTATAGTCATTTTACTGACTTTCTGGACACCACTCCAAGAATTGCAGGGTTACAGTCAGATCCAAGTTGGTCTGAGAGACATAAAATAAAACAGAATAATAAGAAGTTGGAATAATACGAAAACTTGCACTGTATTAAGAAGTCTAGGAATAACAATACAGGGCATTTCATGCACTGTAATAAGAAGCCTAGGAATAACAATACAGGGCATTTCATGCACTGTAATTAAAAGATGTCTGAATGCGAAACCCCATTAATGTAGCCTGGTGTTGTTGCCGTTGTCACTCCTGGTGGCGTCCTTCTCTATCAAATGCTGTTTGATATCCCAGTCTATTAAGTCCCACGACAAAAGTTTGGTCTGATTGGAATATCAATAGCATGAAACATGCTGGTAATAAAGGAGTAATAACTATATAATAAATATGTAATTAGGAGTTTATTCCAGTGTGATCTCAATGTCAAGACAAAGTAAAACAGTCAGTTAAACATTCAGTCTAATAGGTTTTAAGACATGGTTTCAGTTTTAATTACCAAGTTTGAGAGGTATAGGAAAGAACAACCTTTTGCTAATCCTAAAAGGAAAAGACAATTGTTAAATCCTTTATCTGTCCTATATTTCTCATTCAACCGTTGTGGATATACTGTCCCCAAAATTCGAATCAAATTCTTTTCACAGGTGTCTTTTCACTATGTGTCAAAACTGTCAATCAAGGTTGATTGATTTATGACACCTTGTAATTATGATTGACATTTGATTTATGACCCCCTTTTATTTAAAACACTTGTGTACACAATGTGAGACAATAAACCCCCCTCACCCCATATTATACACACCCAGTGTTCTAGCAGACGCCACTCTCTCACACACACACACACACACACACACACACACACACACACACACACACACACACACACACACACACACACACACACACACACACACACACTAACCACCTTAGTGACCAACCCATTATGTATACATGACATATAACAGACGGAGGGTCTCGTTCAGACATGCCCTCAAACAAATTTTTCAAACTAATGGACAGAGCCCATTGAAGCAGGATTTGTATTGGGTTAGCCCCTATTAGTGCTCAAGCTAATGTCCATACATGATAAATGTATTCAGAGCCCCCGAGAAGTGTAAACAGTTTAGGACTATAGACCAGGAGTGTTTATTTAGGCACACTGTTTTTTGTTAAATGACATTCAACATATTCTACAAAGGTCCATGTTCCTTATAACGAATTTAGACACACTAAATGTTAAAAGCTATTAAACTTTTTAAGGGGGGAGCCCTCAGACATTACACTCCAAGCCTTGTTACAGGGGTGTCATATCTGAATTTTTTTTTTTTAAACATATCTATCAGTTTGTTATATATTTTTTTAATAAGATAAATAATAGTAACTACTCCGTTTATAACTGTGGAATACAAATATCAAAATAGTGTGAGTTATAAGCTATTAACTTTAAGCACATTTTAAAATTAAGCATGCCCCATACATGTCCACTAGAGGTGGAGACGTCAACCACACACCCCTAAATAATACGCCCCCTGATGGACAGATAATTCACTTCGTGACTATATAGACCCCATGGCAAGCCAGTGAAAGAAACGATCATTTTCAGAAACTCACTGAGTAGCTGGTATACCTCGTTGACGACGAATCAAGATGGCATCTTTCACAATAAGTAAGAATTGAAATATTTTCTCATTTAACAATGTATTACACTTTATGGTATATTTTCTTTCTCTGACTGTCTCATGCTTTTTACCGTTTTGTAAAAAATCCAGGCAGGAAGCGGAATCATCTAGAACCAAACCAAGCCACATACAAACTAATTGCTAAAAGACCCAAGTGTGAGTGTGAAGTGCTTACAGGTGAGATTCTGTAGAAAATAATTAAGCGGCTGTATTTGTCTCTATGGATGGAATCGTGTGTAAGAAACGGTGTGACTGTACGTGTCCACGGCACAAATTACATGCGTTACTGTACGTGTCCACGGCACAAATTACATGCGTTAAATCGCATGCGTAAAGTCGGATGGGGGGCGTGGTCAGGAAAATCACTTTTGTTTGGTTGCAGTGCTGCGCTAATGTTGCACATTAGCAAAGTTGAGCTTTGCTAGGGACAGCCAGGTGGGCTTTGCTTTTTAGCGCTCGCGGTTATGTTGGAAGCACCCACAGTTTTGTGTTGTCAATAAAGTCATCATTAAATACATGATTAGATACTCAAACTCCGCGTAGTGACTGAGATCGCTAATATTGGATTGGGTCATTCGTCCCAAAATGTGCTCATGTGCAAAGTAAACAACAATCAATTAAGCGTTATAGGTAACTTATTAGCAGCTAGCTAGCTAGCCACTATGTGTTCCAATGGGTTTTCGCTTAAAGGGTTAGCGGCAAGCTAACAGTAATAGTCCAGAGCTTGAGTTCAAGACCTACACAATTCTGTTTGACCTCACAGCATTCGTGTAGCATATAAACAACAAACCGAGTCGATTAGACATATAAAAAGTCCTGTAAAAGAGGACGTGTCCGGGTAAAAGAGGACGTCTGGTCACCCTAGTTATAGGTAACTTATTAGCAGCTAGCTAGCCACTATGTTTTCCAATGGGTTTTTGGTTAAAGTGTTAGCGGCAAGCTAACAGTAATAGTCGAGAGCTTGAGTTCAATACCTACAATATTCTGTTTGACCTCACAGCATTCGTGTAGCATATAAACAACAAACCGAGTCGATTAGACATATAAAAAGTCCTGTAGCTAACCTTTATTCACATAAAATATTTCCCAGTAACTGAGTCCCGAGACGCCGCCATCTTGTTTCGATATTTTTGATTACTCCCGCCCCTATGAACTACGTTGGCTTCCAAATAACACACACGCCGAACTGATTGGCTCTCAGCATGCAGCAAATCGCACTCATTTGCATAAAGTTAAAGCAAGCCCAACTTTTTGCAGGCAGCAGACACGATTTTTTCCTCAGTATGCAGCAAATCGCATCCATTCTATCCCAATGAGAGCAGCACGATATCGCATGCCGTGGACACGTACCGTGAGTGTGGTATGGTGATGCTAACATTGTTTTGTGTTAATTTCAGACAACCAGATAGCCGAGGACTCCAACATTAGCCGTGGCAGCGATGTGTTGAGACAAGACCCGCTACAGGACTATCTAACTGAATGGACCGACACACAGATCTCTTCATGGGACAAGGCCTCATTCGACACGGACATTGTTGACTCACTCGATTCAGGACTAGCTTCACCGACAGTAAACACGGGGCTAACAGTTGATGTCGGACAATCACAATCGGCTTACAGGTCAGCATTGGTTGTGCAAAATTGTGCTGGTTGGTCTGCCGCGAACTCAGATGCTGTTCTTTCTGCAATAACACAGTTATCAGACCGCATTGAGTCGGCGATAACAAAACAAAACGTGAAGATAGACCGGCTAGCAGACCGTATGACTGCTGTTGAAGCTGTCTTGCTAAAGTTAAACGTGAGTGTCCTTGTAAACTTACAAATTAAATACCTTCAGACTTCTACGAGTCCAACCTCGAAGAGTTAAAAAAGAGAATTTACCGTCCGAGGTTGCTGCGTGCCCTGATGCGTGTCTGTGAAGCGAAGGGGTTCAGTCCGTGCCCTCTAAAGATTATGGGGGCGGTGGACATGATCATCTGGGAGCTGTCAGAGCATCACGAGAGTGACAAAGAGGTTGTGCACTCTAGCCCTCATTGAATCCGCGATTGAGTCTTGGTTGGGCCTGAAAAAAAGCAGCTGAGCAGTCCTACATGATGGGGAATTATTTAGACCGAAATACCCCGTCAAAAGAACATATCCAGAGACATGTGAAATATGAACTTTATGCATTGCTATGTAATACTATAGTTAATGATTCGCGTCATACTACAACAACTTTTACAGTGTCTAAACATCGACTGGATTCTCTCAAAAAACAAATGTGTGTAGCCAGGACATTGTCTGATGAGTGGTCTAATATTGTGCAAAGGGGTGCTAACGTCACCAAACCATGTCATATCTCATTACGTATCATTTTAGAAAATATGATACTGGGTCAACAGGTTTTTTTTTAAGTTGGGGCATATTATTGTTGTATGTACATATGTGGCTGACATATGTGCCATTAATCTATGTAAAAGTAAAACCGTTGATGTATGCAGTAGTAGAAAGTTTGGTAGATATTCTGGTCGAGAGAAGTCTGTGTTACATTTTTAAAGTATTTGGATACTTAAACATCATTGTATTTGCAACTTTGGATATATAATAAAAAGCTGTGAAAGCATATGTATCTGTCATTTTTGTTAGACGTTCAGCATGGCAGACCTTCGGTAAATTCTCTTTTGGGCCTTTGGAAGAAAAACAGCCCCACAACATCAAAGATCCGCCACCATACTTCACATTGGGTATGGGGGTCTTTTCTGTATGGCTATCTTTCCGTCTACGCCAAACCCACCTTTGATGTTTGTTGCCAAAAAGCTTTATTTTGGTCTCATCTGACCATATAACTCGGCCCCATTGAAAGTCTGACTTACATTTGGCAAACTGTAGGCGCTTTAGTTTGTAGTTGATTGACAGCAGAGGCTTTTTTCTGGCAACCCTCCAAAACAACTTGTGGTGATGTAGGTGGCGTCTGATGGTAGTTTTGGAGACTTTCTGACCCCAAGACTCAACTCACCTCTACAATTCTCCAGCTGTGATCCTTGGAGATTCTTTTTCCAGTCGAACCATCCTCCTCACGGTGCGTGGGGTCAATGTACACACTCTTCCAGGCTGATTCTTAACATCTCCTGTCGCTTTAAACTTCTTAATTATTTCCATGATAGTGGAAATGGGTATTTTCAACTCTTTAGAGATTTTCTTGTGTCCATTTCTTGATTTGTGCAGCTCCACAACTTTCCGTTGCACATCGTCACTGTGTTCTTGGGTCTTTCCCATAGTGATGAATGACTCATGGAATTTGGTCTGTGTCACCTCATATTTGTACGCCAGTGGAACAGGAAGTCATGGTTGACCTCTTAAGAGTTCCTTATCAAACAGGTGAACTTAAAAATGTAAAACATGACTGGAAATATACTTCAGTTAGATTTTAATTATAAGATTTTTCTAGGGGTGCCAATAATTGTGGCACACATGTTTTGGGGAAAATATTTATTTAATGTCAACAGTTTTTTTTTCTTTCAATAATTTTACTTCAATGAAAAGGTAAGATTTTTGTGAATTATTTGAGTGAAAGACCAAGAGGATAAACAGCAAAGACATATTTTTTATAGCCTGTTTTGCTCATATTCACTAGGGGTGCCAATAATTGTGGAGGGCACTGTAGATAGTGCACCTATACATGGGACAAGATTACCATGACCACTCAATGGGCCCTGATTTCATTTACGGGCCACGAGCAAAGCAAAGCTTTATGGAAGAGAGCCACTGTTGAAAAAAACTCATATCAAATATCGACTAGAGTTCACCAAAAGGCATGTGGGAGACTCCATGGTCAAGTGGAAGAAGGTTCTGTGGTCTGATGAGACCAAAGTGGAGCTTTTTTTCAACAGTGGCTCTCTTCCATATAGCTTTGATTGGTGAAGAACCCGGGCAAAAGTTGTTGTATGCAGAGTTTCTCCCATCTCAGCTGCTGAAGCTTGTAACTCCTTCAGAGTAGTCATAGGTGTCTTGGTGGCCTCTCTCACTAGTCTCCTTATTGCACGGTCACTCAGTTTGTGAGGACGGCCTGCTCTAGCCAGATTTACACATCCAGCCATTTTCCTTCCATTTCTTGATGATGGATTTAACAGAATTCCAGGGGATGTTTAGTGCCTTGGAATTTTTTTTGTATCCTTCCCCTGACTTATACTTTTCAATAACCTCTTCTCTGAGTTGCTTGGAGTGATCTTTGGTCTTCATGGTGTAACGGTAGCCAGGAATACTGATTACTGAATACTGACCAGTGATGGACCTTCCAGACACAGGTGTCGTTATACTACAATCACTTGAGACACATTCACTGCACACTGATCCCCATTTCACTAATTGTGAGACTTCTAGCACCAATTGGCTGGACCTCTGTTGAATTAGGTCAGTCACTTTAAAGGGGGTGAATACTTATGGAATCACTTATTTTTCATTACATATTTTTATTTAATTGACGTAACTGTAGAAATCTGTTTTCACTTTGACATTAGAGGGCTTTTTTGTGATTTTTTTTGGTCAAAAAAGCCAACTTATATTGACCAAGATTGATTTATAAAAGCAATAAAAGGGAAAAACATCCAAGGGAGTGAATAAATTATGCAAGGCAATGTATATACACACACACATATTCACAGGCTATTTATCCTGTTGTAATCACTCAATACGCTAGCCCATTCTTATTCAGTCTTTCACCTCAAGGTGTCTGTGAAGAACTTGATAAGTAATAGTCTTTTATGTCATATTCCTTCTAAAGCACTTTATATGAAAAATAAATGTTTTTTTTTACATCTTTGAAACCCCTCCTAAAAAATCTAAGGGCTCTTAAAGCATCAGGGGAATGGAGGCTTAATTTGAATAAAATCGGAGATTTTCGCAGAAATCGCAGAATTTCTCCTTCAAAATATCTTAGCATACTCTGATTACGCCCCCCTGTATTTCTGATACATAAATGTATGGCCCAACACTGCTAACTCAAGGTTCCTCCATCAGGTGTTGCTTCTGACGGTGAGAGTGCCCATGAGGGTTGAGTCTGGCCCAGGTCATTTCTTAATCCTATTCTCCACTCACCCAATCATTTTCCATCTCATCTGTCCTAAATACAGGCCACAACACAAACGTGAAGGTTTGGGTACCTATGCTCGAACTCCTCCACACCCGGCTATGTAGCGTTAGGGCTAGGGTTATACACATGGATATACAGTTATGTGCAAAATAATAGCAGTGTGTTTAAAACAACAGAGAAAAAGTTCCATGTTCCTAATAGCATTTATTTCAATACATACAAAGGCACTAGGAGCAGCACACATTCAATTCCACATGAAAAAATATATATATATTTTTTTTTTAAACTGAAAATAAAGAAAAAGATTATTCGGCTGTTCAAAAAAATAGCAGTATCTGCATTTTCATTTACGAACTGGAATATTTACAGTATAAACTTTAAAATTAAATGAAGATTTAGCCCCTACTTTAAGCCCTGAACTAATATTTAGTTGTGTAACCATTCTTTTTTTATCACTGCTTTACATCTGTTTGGCATAGAGTCAACTAACATTTGACACCTGCTAACAGAAATTGCAGCCCAAGCTGACTGGACTACACTCCACAGATCTTCTGCATTCTTGGGTTTTGCATCAAAAACTGCATTCTTCAGGTCACTCCACAAATTCTCAATCGGATTGAGGTCCGGGGATTGGGCTGGCCACTTCATCACATCAATTTTGTTGGTCTGGAACCAGGATGTTGCCCGCTTGCTGGTGTGTTTGGGGTCGTTGTCCTGCTGAAACACCCATTTTAAGGGCATTTCTTCCTCAGCATAAGGCAACATGACGTCTTCCAGTATTTGAACGTACTGAAACTGGTCCATGGTGCCTGTTATGCGATAAATGGGCCCCACTCCAAAGTATGAGAAACATCCCCAAACCATTATGCTCGCACCTCCATGTTTTACAGTCTTCACAGTGTACTGTGGCTTGTATTCAGTGTTTGGGGGTCGTCTCACAAACTGTCTGCGGCCTTTAGACCCAATAAGAACAATCTTGCTCTCATCTGTCCATAGAACATTGCGCCACTTCTCTTTCGGCCAGTCAATGTGTTCTTTGGCAAACTGTAACCTTTTCAATACATGTCTTTTTTTCAGCAGTGGTACTTTACGAGGGTTTCTTGCAAATAGTTTGGCTTCACATAGGCGTCTTCTGATCGTTGAAGTACTCACAGGCAAATTAAGATCTTCTTTGATCTCTCTGGAGCTGATCATTGGTTGTTTCTTTGCCATTCTTGTTATTTTACGATCTACGCGGATGGTGGTATTCCTTTTTCTCCCACGTTTTTCTGGTTTTCTTTGCCATTTTAAAGCATTGGAGATCATTTTAGCTGAGCAGCCAATTATTTTCTCCACTTCTTTATAAGTTTTCCCCTCTCCAATCAACTTTTTTTATAAGAGTTCTCTTCTCTTCAGTGCAATGTCTAGACCGACTCATTTTACCACTGGACAAGGGCTAAAAGCAGCAGGTACAACCCCTGCTGCCTTCCTTCCTTAAATAAGGGCCATTATTGACACCATTTATTCACCGACTGATTGACCTCCCTAATTGAACTCCACACTGCTATTAATTTGAACACACCCATTTGAACACCTTTCATTAAATTAGTCAATTACCCCGAATCAGCAGCATGCATGTCATGTCTGTTAAGTCTGTTGTTTGGCCATTGCTCTGCTGCACCTAGTCATGAATTAGTTCCCATGTTGTATCATAATTTCTGCCAAAATCAGTACTTAAACACATTAGTGATGTGAGACTGCTATTCTTTTGCACATAACTGTATATTCGCTATCCACACGATTCAAGTGTAGCACACTCAGTCACAAAGGATACCTCAAAAAGTACTTTATCTTTTATAATTATACACAGATATACAAATACAATTACCAAACACCACCTGCATTTATTTAGGATAAAAATGTCTGTGCCAAAAATGCTTCAAAAAGTTGGAATATTTACACAGGCATTCTTCCCATACATAGACATTCAACAGCAAAAACGTTGTGGTGTCAAAAGCTCTTTTCCTCACTAAAGAAATGTGATAAATAAAGTCACATGTCAAAACGTCTTTCAAATCTTTACAGACAATCCAGGAGATACCTTCATTGAAACATATGTATTTATTTCATTAGATTTGTACAGATGTACAACATTTAAAAGGGACAATGAAAAGCTTACATAAAATGGGACAGCACAAATGCAGTCCTTTCTCAAATAGTTTATCCTCATAGTAATGATCATGTTAATTTCTTTGATCTCAGAAAGGCAATTTCAGAAAGGGACTTTACACACAAGGGCACAAAGAGGGGGGTAAAGTGTGCAGTGCGTTAGGATATACATGGCATCTCCCTCGCTGTGCCCCCTTCAGTATGAGGATACTGTTAAGCCCATGGAGACTGGACCCCCCCTATACTCCCCTAAAGCAAGCCACCCTCTACGATATTCAGCCACAACCGTTGAGGTCACCTCTCCCCTTGCGCACACACACACAAGCGCACACCCTGTGCCAGTCCATACACAAGAGTATCAAAGAAGAAAAAAAAGTCAAGACCCATTCAAATAATTGTACATTTTCTTTTTCTTTTATATCAAGTACTAGTCCAAAAGGAAGCTTTTTTTGTGGTGATATAGAATACCATTTGCCTTCACCTTCATCCGCCTTGTAAGAACAGTCTGTGCAATGTGTGCAACGGATGACCAGATTAAGTTGACTGCCTTAATTCTTGAGAGATCTCCCAGTAAGAGCGCTTTGGGGCTTTGTGTGCATGAAAGAGTGGACTTATGCAACACACTCATTCACTGTGTACATGTACATGTACACACAGACACACAGTGTTCATAGACACAGAGTATAGACATACAACACTCTTGTGCGAGGTGTGATGAGGGGCATGTTTTTGTGGGTATTGCAGGCTGCTTTGTGCTGAGAGAGATATAGAGGGAGCAGCAGGCAAACAGAAGCCTCTAGAAAGTCTGCAAAGAAGCTTCTAGAAGGTCTGGTCATCGTTGCAGGACTCGGTCCAGTGGCCGAACGCCTCGCAGATATCGCAGTAGGGGCGCTCGTCCTCGCGGGTCCCGTGGTAGGTGGTGTGCTGCGGCGAGTCGGGCATCTGCGCCTGCGTGGGGCAGTCTTCGGTGTCGTGCATGTCGAAGCAGTCGCAGATGTCGCAGAAGAGCCGCGGCGGGAGCTTCTTCTTCACAGGCCCCTCAGCCAGACTGCACAGAGCAGGAGGAAGGGAAGAGAGTGGTGAGAGGGAGACTGACAAAGACCAAACAGTTGCTTCCAACATTAATGTGTGTGTGCTTTTCGGTCATTTTCTTTTTTTTTTTCTTACTCCTAAATTATTCTTGAATTACTTTGCACTGTATTACCCAACGTTACTAAAAGGGACTTCTCTATTTAACTTTAAAACTCAACACATAACTTTTTTTGTTTTTCATTCTAATGTATGTATTTTCATAAACAATAGGGCCCCCGTATCTGTGAGGGATATGTTGCAAGACCTACTGTGGATAATAGTAAATACATAAATATAAATAAATAATATAAAACTTGTGTTTTGATGTACATACATGCATATTATAAAGTTTACAACACTAACTAATAGTGAACTAAAACCATTATAAAAATATACTGTAGCAGTTATGTGGTCTATCTCTTGAATGACGTTTTTGCGTAAACCTCAATGGACAATGGAGCAATAAAATATATAACATTTTTACCTTTTCCCTTCCTTCCTTCCTTCCCTTCAATAGGTCCTAGATATGCTTAAAGACACTAGTCACGTAGAAAGCGTGACGGTGCGGAAAGGCTACTCAGAGTGGTGCGGAATTCATTTTTGGAATTTTGGGAAAATGCTACCACGTCTGATGCCATCACAAATATTATTTTTAGTCTAACTTCTGTCACCATGCCAAAGTTTATAACCACTGGTACCGCTTATAACATTAATTCTGACATCAGCACGATTGAATATTCTTAGTGTTCCCACAGCTACATTGACAGTTTAGAATTTATTTTTACATCCAATCGGGTAAAAGTTAAATGTTTTTATCTTTTCAATGTATAGTTGACATATTCCAAAAATATTGCTGGGTGACAGTTAGGATCAGGATAGTAGTCAGGAAAGTACTTTTCCTTCATTAAAAATTGTAATAGACATGACGCATGAAATTTTGCAACAATATGACAATAATTATCAGGCGGTCAGGGTGAAAAGGGTCTTTATAAAGAAAGTTATATTATAAAGAAAGTTACATAAAAAAGTTGTAGATCACCCAAATACGTTAATATTGGTAACGCCAAACAATGTACCGTATTTTCCAGACTACAAGGGGTGCTTTTTTTAGTTGTCTGGCCGGTCCTAAGGCTTATATTTATATGTGTATTTTTCCTCTTAACGACACAGCCAGTTGGCGGAATTGTATAAAAGCGACACAGAGGATGAAAAATTCAATGGATTGTTGTTAAATAAACATAAAAACAAATAAAATATAAATGCGACTTATAGATCGAAGCAACTTTCAAATTTTTTGACATAGTGCGGCTGTATAAAATACAGCAGTTATTTACGTCATCGCCCCCTTTCTATCTCTTCCCGGCCGACCTCAAGCAGATGGGTCCCCACATATGTGCCGCGGTTCTACTTAAAGTTTCTTCCTGATTAACAGGGAGTTTATTTTCTTGCCCCTGTTGCCATTGTGCTTGCTCTAAGGGGGTCCAGGCACTGCGCTCTGTAAAGCGCCTTGAGACAATTCTATTGTTTTGGCACTATATAAATAAAATAAAATTGAATTGAATTTGGTGTCCTTCATCATGAAAAGTCTGAGATCAGTTTGAGATGAAAGAGCATTCAGGACGGGACGGGACAGGGCTGAGATGGGCACATACCTGTCGTAGTTGTCCAGCTCGTTGGCATTGTTTCCATTCAGCGCTGCCTCTGCCATTATCTCCATTTGAGACTTAAGCTCCTGGTTCTTGAGCTGCAGGTCCACAATCACCGAGTTCAGGAACTCAATCTGCCCGCACACGGAAACACAAATAAGGGACAAGGCCACAAAACAAACAAAATATACACACACAAACTACTTGGATTAAAAATGACGTGACAAACAACATCAGGTTCTCTGACAGTTTCCATTCTACATAAGTGTAAAGCATCACAGACGTCATTAGTAAAAACAAGGGCATCACCCACAAGCCCTCACCCACGTGCCTCACTCTGTTCCTGTATGAAAGCAACACCTGCATTCCTTTACGTATCCCAAAGTCAAAACAGCATGATGTAGAGAACATGTACGGTATGAGGCATTCCTCTACAGCAGTGGTTCCCAAACCTTTTACAGTCCCGTACCCCTTCAGACATTCAATCTCCAGCTACGTACCCCACCCCCGTTGAAAAAAAAAAAGTTTTCCTTTTCACCTTTCAGGTGAATTCCGTTTTTTTTTCGTTTTCGTTTTGGCTCATTTTGTTCACCATGAGGTAGATTAACGGCTTAAAATGAGTGAATAATATGTGCCACAAGTGACCCAACCTTCTAAAGTTGTTGTTTGCCAGCCATCAACAGAACAGAAGACTGAAAAAACATTATTTGCAGGCGATTGGGAAGATGAGCGAATTCATTTTACAGGCCGTTGGACAGGGGGGCGTGGCCAGAGCGGAGTTCAGCACAGACGTGACATTTTCTCAGTGGTTTTGTTTTTCAATTAATGCTTGTCCATCGTTGCGATAGTTGTGTTTATTAGAAAGAAATACAGCCTTGCAGGGCAAAATACAGGGGCATTTGGGCAAATTTTGATGCACAAAATGATGTTTCCGTCTGAAAGTTGCAATTCTGTTTCAAAGGGTACATTCCGCGAATTCCGTCCTTTTTCCGTTATCGCGGAAATGTTCTCCCCGCGTACCCCCTGAACCACTTCGCGTACCCCTGGGGGTACGCGTACCCCAGTTTGGGAACCGATGCTCTACAGAACAAAACCAGTAAAAGAACAATCACTTTCTGCCTTCTTTTTGATACGACATTCAAAGGTAAAAAATGGACATCCTCTGCAAGATTTCGTGGAGTCACTCTACAAACTTCACCCTCACAGTTCCCAATGACTTTTCTATTTGATAGGGAAGCCGGTCATGTGGGTAGCATGTGGCACAATAATAGGACAGAGAAATGTCTGACAAGGATATTAGACTTATGACAGAGGAGCAGAGTTGTAAACAAGAAAACGGATATTCAAAAGTCTGTGTTCTTTTACTGGTGTCCACAAACATAGACAAACAACATGGAATAACACAGAACAGACCCAGAAGCA